>NW_024083119.1:0-33906 GCF_003009895.1 Hyaena hyaena | reverse complement strand
GCTGTCTCTCTCTCTCCTAGAAATAAATAAAAATATTAAAAGAAAAAAAAAGAAAAAAGAAAGAGAGAGAAAGAAAGAAGACAGAAAGATGGAAAGACAGAAAGAGAAAGAAAGAAAGAAAGAAAGAAAGAAAGAAAGAAAGAAAGAAAGAAAGAAAGAAAGAAAGAAAGAAAGAAAGAAAAGGAAGAAAGAAAAAGAGAAAAAGAAAGAAAAATTGGACAATATAAATTTCCTGGTGGGAGGGAAGACTGGAAGAATTTTTGGAAGACTTATTTTAAATTTAATTCTGTATATTGCTATAATTTAATAGCCATTTGTTTCATATAAATGTGTTTTAAGAATAGAGTTTTAGGAAATAAAGGGGCTGTGTTCGTGTACAAATTAGCACTAGACAATAAGAACAGTCATGGGAGGGAAGATGCAAGTTCAATGGGAATAGTTAATTAAAAATACAGATAACTATGAGAAGGTACATTTAAGATGTGTGACAGAATCTTAGAGCAGATATCGAGCTTCTCATTAAAGATGGGAATAGTGGTTGACATTAATTTCATCTAAGTCTCAAAGGACAGGATGACCTCAGTTGACATCCAGATTGAATGTGTAATTGCCTACTCTCTTTTTCACTGAGCTTCTGTAGAAACATCATGAAAGTCAAGCTTGTGAAACAATCACAAACATGTTCCTATTATTCATAGACTTTTTTTTTCCACTGAAAAGCTTGAATCTAATGTTTCATGTTGAAAACAGAAAAAGTAATATGTCTCTTGGACATGTTTTTTCCATCCAAATGAACTCATTGGATTTGACCCTTAGATACCATGAGATAGTTCAAAACTAGTTGCATAAATTTGAAAGATTTTAATTTTTAATATGGTCCCTTTAGTAAAAAGTTAAAGAGATCCAAAGCTTACTGTTACAAAATACCAAAGCAAAATCCATGCCATGTCACCTCTCCCCCCAAGGGTTCCTAGAGGTTTCTAATTGGTAGTTAAAGGCACACAATTCTAAATTGACAATCGTATAGAAAAGTGGCCTCAGAACTTCCCAAGGGCCATGCTCTCTGATTTCTCCTTGGCTTAATCTTCCATCTGGCAGACTACAACCTCAGCAGCTAGAATATCTATCAATAAACTTTCTTCTTGTATTTTCTTTATTGATCTAGTACAACGGTGTAGAAATACATTTCCAAATTAAAGGAAGTATGGAACTGACACCCTAACAGTCTTAAAATAATTTCTGCTTTACTAGATTCTGAACTCTTTTTTCCCTCGAGTTATTTGAATGTGAGCCGAGGTGTGAACAAGGCAGGAATGAGAATCAATAATTAAGCCCGTTCTCTTTATACCTACTACGCTGGGAAATCCATTTCTTTTTCTCAGCCTGATTATTATTTAGCATTTATCCAATACCCTCAAGCCAGGTCTCCATAGCAGTAGAATAAAACTACAGTAAAATGAAACAAAAGCACATACCAGGACAACCCACTTAGTCTGTTTCCATGAGGGTATTTTATTGTCATGGAGTGGTCAAGTCCTGGGGGAAGAGGCTGCTGTAGGATAAGAGAGGAGCTATTTTTGTTATGTGTTTTCTTGGGTGGGAAGTGTCATAAACCATTCTATGGGAATACTATCATGTGTGACCTTGGGGGAAAAAAATGGAACAAGGGCCCCCAGAGAGAAACCTATACCAATTTTGCCAGTCTGCCTTGCTCACCCACAATTCCCCCAGAAAGTGACTATTTCTACCCCCAATTGACTAGGGAGCAGGTCATAGCAAATAAGAAGTGCCAGAATCCTGAACCTTAAGAATACTCCACAAAATGTTGTGGCCAGATTTTCCAAGGAATCAGTTATGGATGATATAACAATGTGCCCTAAAAAAAACAGAAAAAAGCATGGCCTGAGAAACAGGTGATACTTGTTTATTCCCTCATGGCTGTGCACTGAGTTCGACTGCAAGCTCAAGTCATCTGAGTTTGCTGGTTCCAAGCTGATTGTCTGATGCAGTGTGAAGAAATTGGTCACAGCTGGAGAGAAGTCCTACTTACATTTTTTTCATTATTTTTTCTCAGAAGATTGCAAATCATCTGAAAAATAATACCTCTCCCAATGTCTTCCCGGCTTCCGATGTTGCCCAGCCACAGTTACAGGTATCAGTTTAATGGCTGGGGCAAATCATGGACCAATATTTTATTCGAAGATGAAAGGGGGCAATGCTTTATGTAATCCACATGTCTGCAGAGGTCATACCATCATCTGAGACCAAGTAATGTCCTAGAGAATCAGGCTTGTAGAGTCTCGATGTTTAATATCCTAAAACGTCTTTACTTTGTATTTTTGCTTTTTAGACTCTTATTCTGTCTTTATTTACCTAAAATTTAGCTTCCATTGACGGCAGCTGATGAAGAATAATGTGTCAGCATCCTTTAGGGTTTCATATGGTTTTCTCTCTTACCTCTCTAATAAACTTCCTTACTTCTCCTACCTTGCTAGCCCTTGCTCAGCCTGTAACCTTGACTTCTTCTCCTACTAAAAGCCATATGATTTAGGTATTTGTTCACAGTCCTCCTTTTTTCTCATACATTTTCTTGGTGAGCTCATGTCTTTTCACTTTGTTCCACTTACTTTAGCCTGTGTGCACATTGCTCTTCCTCCTTTGACTTCCATCCTGAGCTTCCAGCTGGCATTTCAGTGTAATCCATGCCTCAAACTCAACATGTCCCAACAACATTTCTCATTTTCTTAAGCATCCATTCCATACGTCACCCAGCTCAGTTGTGGACACTGCAAATATTGATGACACAGCCTCAACACACCCTTGCCTCTAACTTATTCAACTCAATCATTGCCTTCTCAACAAGGTCCTAGATCTTTTCAGTTACAAATAAGTTTTCCCTCTATAAAAACCTATAGAATCATGTTATTTATGTTGTCATGTATATCAAAGCCTGCTTTGCATTATTTATATTTCAGCAAACACTTTACAATTCACACAATTTGCATGTACTGGACTCTGTTTTTCCCACTCTTCTGTGAATTTCTTTGAGGGTCTGAGATCTTGGATTATTTGCAATTGTACCTGCTAAAATTTCTAATGCACTACATTGTATGCAATAGGTATGCATTAAATTACTGTGGGTTAGTAGAAGTCTTAATTTTTAACTCTTTTTTTTCTACCCAATCCAATATTTCTCTTAAGTAAATCAATGTTGCTACTTCCAAGAAATTCTTTCTCTTGTTACTCATGCCCCAAAATAAGAGAAGTGAATAAGAGTTTTGCATATGATGAACATCAGGATTTGAAAATATTGACAATGGTTGAAGATACTGGTGAAATTTTCTAAATGCGTTAACTATAAAAGTCATACTAATTACTGCCAGTTAAATGGCCTGCATATCATGCCACCCAAAACACAATTCAACACAGTAATACATGTTAAGTTAACTTTGTTATAAATTTTACCTGATAGATCTTGATTACACTGCTAAAATATTCATGTGTATTTAATTGCCATAAATTGTTTCAATTTTCACATGGTTGTCTACTGGGAATTTAAAAAGAAATCGATGAAACTGTGCTTAGCATGATCTTTAGAGTTGTTGGTTTTACCAGAGGTATAAATAAGAGTTACAGTCATTACAGAGGTCATAATGCCACCTAAAAAATAAGCATACTGTAAAATTAATGTTTTTGTGTGAGCAGATCTGTGAGTTTTCATACATGTATAGGCTCATGTAGCCAACCACCATAATCAGGATACAAAACAGGTCTTTTAAGAAAAAAGAAATTCCACCTGTTGCCCTCGTACTATGGTTAAATCCATTCCCACTCCCAGTTCTAGTAACCACTAGTCTAGTTTCAGTGCCTTCATTTTACGTTATCCAAAATGCTGTATAACAATCATGCAACCTTTTGAGACTGCATTCTTCACTTAGATTCATCTGATTGTGTGCACATCAATACCGGCCTCCTTTTTGTTTCTGAGTAGTATGGCAGTACCCCCCTTACCCATGGGGGATCCCTCCCAAGATGCTCAGGGGATGTCTGAAACTACAGATAGTCCCAGGCCCTATATCTACTATGGTTTTCCTATATATACATAACTACAATAAAGTTTGATTTATGAATTAGGGACAGTAAGAAATGAACAACAACTAAGCATAAAATAGAAGAATTATAACACTATACTATGGTGAAAGTTAGGTGAATGTGGCCTCTTTCTCTCAAAATATCTTATTGCATTGTACTTACCCTTCTTCTTGTGAGGATATGAGACGATAAAGTGCCTTCATGATGAGACGGAGTGAGGAATGACGCAGGCACCGGGACGTAGTGTTATGCTGCTATTGACCTTGTGAGGATACATCAGGAGGACCTTCTGCATCCACAGTGTGCTAGACTGAGGGCAAATGAAACCATGAAAAGCAAAACTGCAGATAAGGTGGGGGAGAGACTATTATGTCTCTCTTTATGTGGACACCCCAGTTTGTTTACTCATTTATTGAAAGCCGTTTGAGTTGATTTCAGTTTCTGGCACGTCTGAATAAACAGTCATAAACATTCACGCATAGGTTCTTCTGCGAGCATAAGTTTTCATTTTTCTAGAGTAATACACAGAAGTGCAATTTCTGGGTCATATGGTAATTGCACATTTACCTTTTAAGAAACTGCCAAACTGTTTTTCTAGAGTGACTTGACCATTTGGCATACCTACCAGCAATTAATGAGAGTTTTAATTGTTCTGCATCCTCACCAGTATTTGATACTGTTAGTTTTAATTTTACTTTATTCATTCTAAAAGGTGTGCATTAGCATTTCCCTAATGTCTTATGATGTTGAGTACCTACCCATGTGCTTATTTGCCATCCATAAATCTTTGGTGAAGTGTCTGATCAAACCTTTAACCTATTTGTTTTTAAAATAGGTTGTTTCTTATTGTTGAGTCTTGAGGGTTCTTTATATATTCAGGATATGAACACTGTCAAACATGTGGATTGCAGATAGGTCTTTTGTAATTTTCTTAAAAGTGTCTTTTGAAGAACTAAAGATTTTAATTTTACAGAAATTTAGTTCATTTTTTCCCTTATATGGATTGTAGCCTTGGATCACGTTTTAGAATTATTTTCCAAACACAACATGCATGAAGATTCTTTCTTGTATTTTCTTCTAAAAGTTTTTAGTTCTACATTTTACAAATAAATATATGTTTTATTTCAAGTTACTTTAAAAATTTTTATTTATTTATTTTGAGAGAGAGAGAGAACACAGGCAGAGGAGGTAGAGAGTTGGAGGGAAAGAGAGAGAATCCCAAGCAGGTTACTATTAGCACAGAGCCTGATGCAGGGCTGAAAGTCACTAACCATGAGATCATGACCCAAGCTGAAATCAAGAGTCATATGCTTAACTGACTGAACCACCCAGGCTCTTTTTGTAAGAGATCTAAGGTATAGGTTTAGGTGGTTTTTTCTTTTGGGTCGCTAATACTCCAAATGTCATTGCTTGAGAAGATGATCCTTTCCTTCACTGAATTGTTTTTGTATCTTTCTCAAAAATTAACTTATCTTGTTTATGTGAGTATATCTGGATTCTAGACTCTGTTCAAGTGGTCTATGTCTAATGATACCACACAGTCTTTTTTTTTTTTTTTCTAGGAGAGAGAGAGAGAAACAGCGTGAGCAGGGGAGGGTCAGAGAGAGAGGGAGATACAGACTCTGAAATAGGCTCCAGGCTCTGAGCTGGCAGTCAGNCCAAAATCAAGAGTTGGATGCTTAACCAACTGAGTCAACCAGGTGCCTCTAGATAGGAGTTTTATGCCTGGGGGTGTATATTGTGCTGCTCACAGACATTTCTTCTCCTAATACATTGTGAAATAATGCAGCCTTCAGTGCCTAGTTTTGTGATTTTATGAATCACATTACCTAATTTTTTAAAAAAATATTTTTATTTATTTTTAGGAGAGAGAGAGAGACAGCGTGAGCAGGGGATGGTCAGAGAGAGAGGGAGATATAGACTCTGAAATAGGCTCCAGGCTCTGAGCTGGCAGTCAGCACAGAGCCTGACGTGGGGCTCAAACCCACGAACCGCGAGATCATGACCTAAGCAAAAGTCGGATGCTTAACCGACTAAGCCTCCCAGGCTCCCCTGATACCACACAGTCTTGACTATTGTATCTTTATAGTAAGTCCTAAAATTGGATAGTCTTTATCTTCTACTTTTGTACTTCTTTTTCAAAATTGTCTGGCCTCTTCTAGGTTATTTGCCTTTTTTGTATGATCTTGACAGTATGCTTGTTGCTACAAAAAGAGAAAAAAATCAGATCTTGTTGATATGTTGATTAGAATAGTATTGAATCAATAGATCAATTTGGGAAGACTATGCAAATTTACTACAATGAGTTCTTTAATCCATGAACACCGTATGGGTCTTCTTTTGTTTATGTTTTCTATGAGGTTCTTAACTTTACCTCCTTATGCGTGTTTCCCAGTGGCCACTCAAGGGATATAATATTCATATTTAACTGTTCACAGCCTACTTAGAATTAATATTTTATCCCTTCAAATGGAATGTAAAAAGCTTGCCAGCATATAGTTCCTTTTACCCTTCCTCTTTTATGTTGTACTTATCAACATAAATTGGAAATTCCTTCAGAAAATGTTATATATTTTTTATATTTTAAAATATATATTTTAAAGAATTTAAGAGCATAAAATTAGTCCATTATATATATTGAGAATTGAAATTTCTATTGATCTTCCTCATTCCTAAAGTGCCAAGTTTTCTTGTACTTATAGATCCATTTCCTTGTGAACTTTCTTTATCTACATTTTTTAATGTTTATTTTTTGAGAGAGAGAGAGTGAGTGACTCTGTGTGTGTGTGTGTGTGTGTGTGTGTGTGTGTGTGTGTAAGTGGGGGAGGGGAAAAGAGAGAGAAGGAGACACAGAATCTAAAGCAAGATCCAGGCTCTGAGCTGTCAACCCAAAGCCCAACAAGGGGCTCAAGTGCACGAACAGTGAGATCATGACTTGACCAAAGTCAGATGCTTAACCGACAGCCACGCAGGGACCCCTTGTGAACTTTCTTTATCATTGCTTTCAGAGCTTCTCAGGTGACGATGAATCCTTTTGATTTTTCTTCATCCTAGAATATCTTTATTTTGCCTTCATTTCGGAATATAGATGTAAAATAACTGGATATGGAATGGTAGGTCAACAATTCTTTGCTTTCAGCACCTTAAAAATGTTGTTTTGGAAGTTTTCCTTCGATTTCTATTTTTTGAAACTGCTTGAGAAGAGTGGGTATTAACTCTGTTTTAAATGTCTGGTAGAATTCCGCAGGGAAGCCATCTGGCCCAGGGCTCTTATTTATTGGGAGATTTTTGATAACTGATTCAATTTCTTCACTAGTTATGAGTCTGTTCAGATTTTCTCTCTTCCCGTGTGAATTTTGGTAGTGAGTGTGTGTTTAGGAATTTTTCCATTTCTTCTAAGTTGTCCAGTTTATTGGCTTATAATTTTTCATAGTATTCCCTGATAATTGCTTGTATTTCTGAGGGGTTGGTTGTAATAAGTCCATTTTCATTCATGATTTTGTCTATTTGCATGCTCTCTTTTCTTTTTGAGAAGGCTGGCTAGAGTTTTGTCAACTTTGTTTATTTTTTCAAAATATCAACTCTTGGTTTCATTGATCTGTCCAACTGCCTTTTTGGATTCATTATTGTTTATTTCTGCCCTGGTTTTTATTATTTCTCTTCTCCTACTGGGCTTGGGGTGCTCTTGTTGCTTTCCTTCTAGTTCCTTTAGGTAAGCTGTTAGATTTTGTACTAGCGCTTTTTCTAATTTCTTGAAATAGGCCTGGAGTGCAATGTACTTTCCTCTCAGGGCTTCCTTTGCCACATCCCATAGAGTTTGAATTGTTGTATTTTCATTTTCATTTGTTTCCATATATTTTTAAATTTCATCTCTAATTACCTGATTGGCTCATTCGTTCTTTAGTAAGGTGTTCTTTAATCTCCATGTTTTTGGAGGTTTTTCAGACTTCTTCCTGTGGTTGATTTCAAGTTTCATAGCATTGTGATCTGAAAGTGTGCATGGTATGATCTCAATTCTTTTATATTTATTGAGAGCTACTTTATGACCCAGTATGTGATCTATCTTGGAAAATGTGCCATGCACACTTGATAAGAAAGTGAATTCCATGGCCTCAGGTTGTAGGGTTCTAAATATGTCTGTCAGATCCATCTGGTGCAATGTGTCATTCAAGTTCATTGTTTCTTTAGTGATTTTCTGTCTAGTTATCTATCCATTGCTGTAAGTGACATATTAAAGTCCCCTGCTATTAGCACATTCTTGTCCATAAGATTGTTTCTGTTTGTGATTGTTTTATGTATTTGGATGCTCCTGTATTCGGTGCATAGACATTTATAATTGTTAACTCTTCCTGATAGATAGGCCCTGTAATTATTATATAATGCCCTTCTTCATTCCTTGATACTGCCTTTACTTTAAAGTCCAGCTTATCTGATATAAGTATAGCTACTCCAGCTTTCTTTTGACTTCCAGTAGCCTGATAGATATTTCTCCATCCCCTTACTTTCAATCTGAAGGTGTCCTCAGGTCTAAAATGAGTTTCTTGTAGACAGTAGATAGATGGATTTTGTTTTTTTATCCATTCTGCTACCCTATGTCTTTTGATTGGAGCATTTAGCCCATTTACATTCAGTGTTATTATTGAAAAATATGGGTTTAGAGTCATTGTGTCATTTGTGGGATTCATGCTTGTGGTGGTGTCTCTGGTACCTTGTGTTCCTTGCAACATTTCCCTCATAGAGCTTCCCTCAGGATTTTTTGTAGGGCTGGTTTAGTGGTGACGAACTCTTTCAATTTTTGTTTACTTGGGAAGATTTTTATCTCTCCTTCTATTCTGAATGACAGACTTGCTGGATAGAAGATTCTTGGCTGCATATTTTTTCTGTTCATCACATTGAAGATTTCCTGCCATTCCATTCTGGCCTGCCAGGTTTCAGTAGATAGGTCTGTAAGCACTCTGATAGGTTTCCCTTTGTATGTTAGGGCCCCTTTATCCCTAGCTGCTTTCAGAATTCACTCTTTGTCCTTATGTTTTGTCAGTTTCACTATATGCCATGTAGAATATCAATTCAAGTTATGTCTGAGGGTTGTTCTGTGTGCTTCTTGGATTTCAATGTCTGTTTCCTTTCCCAGATTGGGGAAGTTCTCAGCTATAATTTCTTCAAGGACTCCTTTAGCGCCTTTCCCTCTTTCTTCCTCTTCTGGAATTCTTATGATACGAATAGTGTTCCATTTGATTGTATCACTCAGCTCTCTAACTCTCCTTTCATGTTCCTGGATCAGTTTTTCACTTTTTTTCTCAGCTGCCTCTTTTTCTATAATTGTGTCTTCTAATTCACCTATTCTCCTCTCTGCTCTTTCAATCTGTACATTGTATGTGTCCATTTTATTATGCATCACATTTATAGCATTTTTAAATTCATCACAACTATTTAAATAAACTTAGTCAAAGATATAGGAGATTTGTATGATGAAAATTATAGAAAACTTATGAAGGAACTTGAATAAGACACAAATAAATGGAAAAACATTCCATGCTCATGGATCAGAAGAATAAATATTCTTAAAATGTCATTACTACCCAAAGCAATCTACACATTCAATGCAATCCCAATCAAAATTGCACCAGCATTCTTCTCAAAACTAGAACAAACTATCCTAAAATTTGTATGGAACCACAAAAGGCTCTGAATAGCCAAAGTAATATTAAAGAAGAAAATCAAAATGGGAGGTATCACAATCCCAAACTTTAGCCTGTACTACAAAGCTGTAATCATCAAGACAGTATGGTATTGGCACAAAAACAAACACATTGACTAATGGAACAGAATAGAAAACTTAGAATTGGACCCACAAATGTATGGCCAACTAATCTTTGACAAAGCAGGAAAGAGTATCCAATGGAAAAAAGACAGCTTCTTTAACAGATGGTGCTGGGAAAACTGGACAGTAACATGCAGAAGAATGAAACTAGATCATTTTCTCACACCATACTAAAAAATAAACTCAAAATGGATCAAGGGCCTGAATGTGAGACAGGAAACCATCAAAGCCTTAGAGGAGAAAGCAAGAAACAACCTCCTTGACTTCAACCATAGCAGTTTCTTACTTGACACATCCCCAAAGTCAAGGAATTCAAGAGCAAAAATGAACTATTGGGACCTCATCAAGATAAATAGCTTCTGCACAGCAAAGGAAACAATCAATAAAACTCATAGGCAACCGACGGAATGGGAAAAGACAGTTGCAAATGACATATCAGATAAAAAGCTAGTATCCAAAATCTACAAGGAACTCACCAAACTCCATACCCAAAAAACGAATAATCCAGCGAAGAAATGGGCAGAAGATATGAACAGACACTTCTCTAAAGAGCACATCTAGATGGCCAGCAGACACATGAAACGATGCTCAGCGTCTCTCATCAACAGGGAAATACAAATCAAAACCACACTGAGATACCACCTCATGCTGGTCAGGGCAGCTAAAATGAACAAATCAGGAGACTATAGATGCTGGCGAGGATGTGGAGAAACGAGCACCCTCTTATACTCTTGGTAGGAATGTAAACTGTTACAGCCCCTCTGGAAAAAGTGTGGCGTTTTCTCAGAAAATTAACAATAGAACTCTCCTGTGACCCAGCTATAGTACTTCTGGGAATTTACCCAAGGGATGCAGAGGTCCTGATGCATAGGGGCACATGTACCCCAATGTTCACAGCAGCACTCTCAACAATAGCCAAATCATGGAAAGGGCCTAAGTGTTCATCAACTGATGAATGGATCAAGAAGATGTGGTTTATTTATATAACGGAGTACTATGTAGCAATGAGAAAGAATGAAACCTGGCCATGTGTAGCAACATGGATGGAACTAGAGGGTGTTATGTTGAGTGAAATAAGTCAGGCAGAGAAGGACAGATACCATATGTTTGCATGTATAGGAGGATTAGGAGGAACTTAACAGAGGACCATGGGGGAGGAGAAGGGGAAAAATAGTTGGAAAGAGAGAGGGAGGCAAACCATGAGAGACTCTTGAATGCTGAGAACAAATTGAGGGCTGATGGGGGTGGGGGAGAGGTGAAGGAGGGTGATGGGCATGGAGGAGGGCACTTGTGGGGATGAGCAGTGGGTGTTATATGGAAACCAACTTGACAATAAACTATTTAAGGAAAAAATAAATAAATAAAGAGCAAAGTAGGAATCCAAATCCATATGCCCAGATTCTTAACCATTATACAACACTGCCTTTCCAAGTATAAGTAAGTAGTGTTTTAGTTCATTATTCTTGCCTGATACACATTATTACAACTTTGAAGGTAAAATCATCACATGAATTATGTGCTGTGTACAGAGATGGGGTACATCTCATTCTTGAGAAAATATTAATTACAATCTGAAGTTCAGGACTGCAGGAATAAAATGTAGAAATGGAAAAAAAAGTAAAAAATAAAAATAAAAATAAAAATGTTGTTTTGGGATTTTCTGACCACTATGCTTTTTCATGAGAAATCAGTAGTCATTTGAATTGACTTCAATCTATTCACATGTTCACTTATGTGCAGTGAGTTAGAGATTTTCTGTTGCTTTTAAGATTTTTTTCTTTCTCTTTTTTCTCCCCAGTACTTTGACTGTGATACGTTTGGGCATGTATTTCTCTAAATGTGTCCTGTTTGGGATAATCTGAGCCTCTTTATCTGTCAGTTTATATCTTTCAACAAGTTTGAAAAGTTTTCAGTAATTATTTCCTTAAAATATATTTTCTGCACTAATCCTTTCTCCTCTTCTTCTGTGGCTCTGGTAACATGTGTTTTAGGTCTTCTTATACAGTCTTACAAATACCCGAGGATTTGTTCCTTTTCAAAAACATGCCGGTTTTCTAATTCTTGTTCAGACTGGATACTTTCTACTGAACTATTGTTAAGCTTACTGCTTCTTCCTTCTGTCATCTGTATTCCACTATGGAATCTATCCATTGAATTTTATATCAATTATTCTATTTTTCAACTCTAAAATTTCCATTTGCTTCTATTTTATAGCTTCTATTTCTCTGCTGAGACTTTCTGTCTTTTCATTTGTTTCAAGAGTGTTCATTTTTACTTCATGATGGTGATAACAGTCGCTTTAAAGCCCTTGTCAGATAATTCTGACAAATTATCTGATTATTCAGTATCATCTCAAGACTTCTGTTATTGTCTCATCCTTTGAGGATTTGTCAAATTTTCTTATTCTTATGTATATTGTATAATTTTGAATTGGGCCCTGGACATTTTAAATTTTATGTTATGAGACTCAGAGTCTTTAAAAAAATCTTAGAAAGATTGTGTTTTTATTTTTGCTTTTTTAGCCATCAATCAGTCCTGTAATGTTCAGGCCACAAATTCTGATTCATCTTCTGTGGGCTACGTTGCTAAAGTCAGTTTTGTTTTCAAAGGATTTTTAGTGCTATTTGGACTTCCCAAGAGCAGTCTGCAACCTGACAGTGGTCTCAGCCATAGCTCAGTTCCCACAGTTTTTGAGAGGCTGCCAGGCACTTTAGGGACATATCCCTGCATGAGAAGCTTGGGTTGAGCTCAGAAGTTTTTCTTTCTGAAAGCCTGTCCTCTTTGCTCTCTCACTCACAGTATTTGGAACCTAAGGGTCCCCCTTTATTGTCCTTTGGGGGAAAGAAACTGGGACTTCAGTCTGCCTGGGTTTTGCTGCTTATCTCTCACAACTAAGTTAGCTTTCAACGCCAAGTACCAGAAAAATGGAAGAGAAAAGAGCAATGTGGATTCCCTACACGATATTTATTTTTTTAACTTTTAAAAAAGTTTATTTATTTATTTTGAAAGAGAGAGAGAGAGGAGCAGGGAGAAGTAGAGAGAGAGAGAGAGAGAGAGAGAGAGAGAGAGAGAGAGACAGAATCCCAAGCAGACCCCATGCTGTCAGCACAGAGCCCAGGCCAGGGATTGAATTTGTGAACCGTGAGATCATGACCTGAGCTGAAGTCAGACACCTCACAGACTGAGGCAACCAGGAGCCCTCCCCCGCCCCCCACTTTAGACCATAGTTCCTTTGCTCAGAGAAAAGTTACTTTCCACCCTTGGAGTTTTAGCTGAATGTTTGACCACTGTAGCAATTGCAATAGAATAGTTGCACTTTGAGAGTGGGGCTGCCTGGTGCATGGATGGAAGAAAGAAAAGAACAGAGACATACTGGATAAAGGGTTAGTATACAAAATCTATTAAAAAAAAAACTTACCAAACTCAACACCTGAAAAACATAATCCAGTGAAGAAATGTGCAGAAGACATGAATAAGCACTTCTCCAAAGAAGACATATAGATAGCCAACAGACACATGAAAAGATCCTCAACAACATTCATTATCAGGGAAATACAAATCAACACTACATTGAGATACCACCTCACACCAGTCAGAGTGGCTAAAATTAACAACTCAGAAAACAACAGATGTTGGCCAGCATGTGGAGCAATGGGAACCCTCTTGCACTGTTGGTGGGAATGCAAAATGGTGCTGCTACTCTGGTAAACAGTGTGGAGGTTCCTCAAAAATTAAAAATAGAAGTACCTTATGACCCACTAATAGCACTACTAGGAATTTATCCAAAGGATACAGCAGTGTCGATTCATAGGGGTACATGTACCCCAATGTTTATAGTAGCACTATCAACATAACCAAATTATGGAAAGAGCCCAAATGTCCATCAACTGATGAATGGATAAAGAAGTTGCGGTTTATATATATGATGGAATACTACTTGGCAATGAGAAAGAATGAAATCTTCCCATTTGCAACAACGTGGATGGAACTGGAGGATATTGTGCTAAGTGAAATAAGTCAGTCAGAGAAAAGCAGATATCATACGTTCTCACTCATATGTGGAACTTGAGAAACTTAACAGAAGACCATGGAGGAAGGGAAGGGAAAAATAATTTCTTTTTTTAAATTTTTAAAAAATGTTTCTTTATTTTTGAGACAGAGAAAGACAGATCATGAGCAGAGGAGGGATGGAGAGAGGGAGACACAGAATCAGAAACAGGCTCTAGACTGTAAGCACAGAGCCCAACGTAGGGTTTGAACTCACAAACCATGAAATCATGACCTGAGCCAAAGTCAGACCCTTAGCCAACTGAGCCACTCAGGTGCACTGGGAAAAAAATAGCTTCAAACAGAGAGGAAGACAAACTATAAGAGATTCTTAAATACAGAGAACCAACTGAGGGTTGACGGTGGGCACGAGGGAGAGGGAAAAATGGGTATGGGCATTGAGGAAGGCACTTGTTGGGATGAATACTGAGTATGTATGTAAGCAATGAATCATGGGAATCTACAGAGCTCACTGTATATGCTGTAAAGTTAGCTAACTTGCCACTATTATATTGTAATATAATAAATGTAAGTAACTACACATACATAACTATATATAACTGTAAAGTTAGCTAACTTGGCAATATTATATTAAAAAATAAAAATATGTTTGAACCCCCTGCCAAAAAAAAGAGTAAGATGGGAAGCAAAACTCAGATTTCTGCTTTTCTGAAAGTTGCCCAGACATAGACAAGAAAAAAATAAAAAATACAAAAGCAGAACAATATGATCCTTTACTCTGAATAACTTAGAAAATAAAGAGAAATGATGGTAGCTTAGCCAAGCAAGAGAGACCTAAAATTTCAATACTTTGTATGAAACCCAGAGACTGGTTGTGTTTTAACAAAGAAGCAATTTTAATTACAGTGGCTGTAAACTTTTTGGGAGCACTGTATTGCTCTGAGAATCTGAAGAAAGCTATATAACCTCTCTCCAAAAATAAACATATGTATCTATTGAAGGATCAGGAGAAGAAGAAGAAGAAGAAGGGAAGGAAGGAAGGAAGGAAGGAAGGAAGGAAGGAAGGAAGGAAGGAAGGAAGGAAAGAGAAAGAAAGAAAGAAAGAAAGAAAGAAAGACAGAAAGAAGAAAGAAAGAAAGAAAGAAGAGGAAAAGAAAGAGAAAGAAAGAAGGAAAGAAAGAAAGAAGGAAAGAAAGAAAGAAGGAAAGAAAGAAAGATGGAAAGAAGGAAAGAAAGAAAGAAAGAAGGAAAGAAAGAAAGAAAGAAAGAAAGAAAGAAAGAAAGAAAGAAAGAAAGAAAGAAAATGAAAGAGGGAAAGAAAGAAAAAGTAAGAGGGAAAGAAGAAAACAAAGAAACAACGGAGTTTATCATACTTTCTCTGTCCTGTAGGGGTCCTCTCTCCCACTTCAGGAATCAGAATGAGAAGGCTTCTTTCAGAGCTCTTTGTCTCCAAACATGGTGCACAGCTCCAAGATTTATGTTGCTTTTGAACTCAGGCTGAAAGATATGGAAGGAACAACAAACCAGGAAACTCACTGCTAAATCCATTGAAACTTAAGTTCTGGTTTATTTCTCTGACATATGTACTACCACTTACTTTTTAGAGTCTTTAGATAATTGTTGTATTCATTTTATCCAAGAATTTTCATTGCATTTAATAAGAAAGACAGGATAGAGTATGCTTCTTCATCTTAACTGGATGTGAAACTTGTCTATGAATTAGCTTTGGTGATAATCATATGATGTAGGAACCTGCTACTGGAGAGACTATACATTTTTCAGAACTAAACTGTGTGCTACAAACCAGGAAGTCAATTTAACAACAATTAGTAAACAGACTGGTAAAACAAAATAGAATACACATTATAAAGAAGTATATTTTCTATAGTTGTTTGTTTTGTTTTATTTTTTGAGACACCTTGAAGGAGACCAAACATTTATACATCTTTGGAAGGATTTGGTGAAATGAAAAGAGCGAAGACCTTCTGGACAACATATCCAGAGTATAGGGACAAAGAAAGAATGGAAATATCCCTCTAATACCAGACAACTTGGTAGATTTTCCAAGATTCAATCGACCATTACCTTTTAGCATGCTACTGAACAAATTCCTAAGAAAGACCTATTTGCCTTCCAAGTTCAAGGTACTCTGGCTGCTTGCAACATAGGTGGTATGTAATGAACAACTAAAACATCAACTCACAATATGAGGAATGGCAATTTTTCTCACTTAAGTAGTTCAGTGGAATTACCTGGAGCCTCAAACCAAGACTCCAGACTTATAAAGTCCTAATTGTTGTGCATACTTTCAAAAACCCCAAGCTACTTTCTGTAGTAATATGCAGAAAATGTAACAGGAAGCCAAAGGATTAGACCAGGCTATCTCAACTGGTTGATTATAATACCTGACTTTCTTTTAGAATTTTTTAATGTTTATTTATTTTTGAGAGAGACAGAGATAGAGAAAGTGTGCACCAGTGGGGAAGGGCAGAGAGCAAGGGAGAAAAAGAATCCCAAATGAACTCTGCATTGACAGCATAGAGCCTGATGCAGGTCTCCAACCCACAAACTGTGAGATCATGACCTAAGCCAAAGTCAGATGCTTAACCAACTGAGCCACACAAGTGCCCCAATATCTGATGTATTTATTAAACTGTGGTAGGTCCTTCCCACCCTCTAGAATCCTCTACCCTCTTCTTTCCTGCTTTGAAAGACACACAACTCTGCCTTCATGCCTGAAAAGCCTTCTTTACTATTTAAGTCATCAGAAAAGATCATCTCTCCCTATGAAAGGCAAAGACTACTTAACCAAATTGGCAGGTCGGAAACATGTAGTCAGAAAGATGTCCCATGAAATCTGTCATTTCTGTTACCTTTCTAATCAACTCAAACCAAGTTTTAAAGACAATTTTTTCCAAATAAAAATAGTAAAGTTAGTGAAATTAAACACAATTATTAGTATCTGTGAGACACTGAAGGCTGTTACCAAGTATGATATAAAGATAGATTGAGAAATTTTGTGTTATTATTATCACAGGGCTTTAATTATATATCTGCCACATGGTGTTATCTCCTGTATATTTCATGAGTTCCTCACTTTTTGAGACATCTATGTATTGGTTAGATCAATCTGGACAAAACATTATGTAAAGAATTCACTTTGTGGATGAATAGTTGAACAAAATGAACCTGAATCTCATTTTCAACCCTGCTATTATTTAAATAACAGGGTAACCTTAGCCACATGGATTTGCTCTATTTAAATCCTTGAAAAGATATTCTATAAAGCAAGGGTAAAGTTTATTTTGTGAAGTCCAAAAGACAGAAGCAAAATTAAAATTCTGAAAGATACATTTTAGTTCATTAGATGGAAATTTTACATTAAAAAAAATATTTAACGTAAAATACAACATAAAGAAAATACATACTGAGAAGATATTTTCTTCCCTATTTATTAAAAAAAAAATTCCTCATTGAGAAAGAGAGCCTGCTAACATCCCAGAAACCCCATATGCCTCTCCTATCCTTGGTTCCACCGTCTTCCCAAGATAAGAACTGTTTTGATTTTCTTTCTTTTGTGTTTTAGAACTGTTCTGATTTTCAATAATTAACTTCCTACTTTGTTTATAGACTTAACACCCAAATATGCATTCCCAAGCCATGTGTTGTTGAATTTATGTAAATAGGATCCCATGGTATATATATTCTTTTTTGCTTTCTTGCTCTCAAAAATATTTTATAAAATTCATGTGTTCTACTAACTGTAGTTAAGATAATTTCACTGCTATATAGTATTCCATTGCATAAAAACAACACAATTTGTTCATTCTATCCTTGATGGACATTTGGGTTGTACCTATTTGGGGCTATTACGAATAAAACTGTTGTCAATATTCCTGTATATGTCTCTTGGTACTCATAAGTCATAGAATAAGACTTAAGAAGTGCCAAATTGTTGTTGAGAGTAATCACACCAATGTCTACTCTCCCTCAGGATAGGTGAGAATTCCAGGTGTCCTATGTCCTTGCCAATGCTAATACTGGCAATATGTTGCTTTTAAAATAATTTGAGTCCTTATGGGAGGTCTCTTAGTAATATCTCATTATTATTTTAATTCAAATTTCTCTAATATTAATGAGGTTTTAAACTTTTACAAAATTTTTGGTCATTTTAATAATTTATTGTATGAGAAAGAATGAAATATGGCCATTTGTAGCAATGTGGATGGAACTTGAGGGTGTTATGCTGAGCAAAATAAGTCAGACAGAGAAAGACAGATACCATATGCTTCCACTTATAGGAGGATTAGGAGAAACATAACAGAGGACCATAGGGGAGGAGAAGGGGAAAAATAGTTGTGGAGAGAGAGGGAGGCAAACCATGAGCAACTCTTGAATACAGAGAACAAACTGAGGGCTGACGGGGAGGTAGAGGGGAAAGGGGGTAATGCGCGTGGAGGAGGGCACTTGTTGGGATGAGTACTGGGTGTTATATGGATTTGGCAATAAACTATGAAAGGAAAAAAAATTACTGTATGAAGTAGTTATTCAAATCCTTCACTCTTAACCATTGGGTGTTTTTCTTTTTGTTCTTGACATATGTGAATGTTTATTTATAGAACATGACCATGATAAATATCATCTTTTATATTTTTACTGTCTTGACTTTTTACTTACCTAACGGTGTTTTCTGAAGAACAAAATTTCTTTATTGTTATTAGTATAATTTATCAACTTTTCCTTTGTAACTAGTGATTTTTGTGTCTTGCTTAAGAAAAGCTTCTATACCCAAGTTCTATATTAACTTATAGAAATCACATATCTACAATCTTCTTGGAATTTTTTTTGTAAGTAAAGTGAGATGAGAGTCAGTTTTCATTTTTCCATACCAATATCTGATTGAATAGTACATTTCCTGTTTAGTCAGTTCTTTTCCAATGGTCTATAGTACTACCTTTATCATAAATCAGGTGTGAGCCTGAAGTTAGTATTCTGTTCTCCTTATCTGTTAGTCTGTACTTGTGCCAATATTGCATTTCAAAAAAAATCACTATAGTCTTGATATCTGGTAAGGTAAGACTCACCTTTGTTCTCTTCAGGATTACTCTTATGACTGAATGTGACCTCTCTAAAATTTGCATGTAAAATTCTAAACCTCAGTATGATGGTATTAGGATGTGAGTCTTTTGGGAGGTGATTGGGTCATAAAGGTGGAATCCTTATGAATGGGATTAGTGTCCTTCTAAAAGAGACTTCAGGGACACCCAGGTGGCTCAGTTGTTTAAGCGTTCAATTCTTGATTCTGGCTCAGGTCATGATCTCAAGATCATGACATCAAGCCATGCTGGGCTGCACACTGGGCATGGAGCCTGTTAATATTTTCTCTCTCGTTCTCCCTCCCATCCCTCCCCCACTTACAGAAGTATGCGTGCGCACCCCCCCAAAAATAAATAAGTAAACAAATAAATAAATAAATAAATAAATAAATTTTTTAATAAAATTAAGAAAGAGACTGCAGAAACTCTTATGCTGTGTGAGGAGACAGCAACAAGACAATCATCTATAAGCTAGAAAGCAAGTGCTCGCCAGACACCAAATCTGCTGTCACCCTGACCTTGGACTTCCCAGCCTCCAGAACTGGGAGAGATAAAAGTGTATTTTATAAGTTACCCAGCCTATGGTGTTTTGTTAAAGCAGTCTGAACAGAGTAAAACAAATATCTTAGTTGTTCTTATTGTTCTGTATTTCCAAGTTAATTTTAGAATCAGCTTATCTATTTCTATAAAATAGCTTCTGGAGATTTTTATTAGAATTGCATTTAATGTATAGATCAATTTGGGAGAATTGATATCTTTATATTAAATCTGTCAACACTTGGACATAGTGTATGCTTGTATTTATTTAAGTTTTCCTTAATTTATCTCAATAACATTTTGTATTTTCTGTGAAAAGATACTGAATATCTATTGCTATACATATTTCTATGTTTTCTAATGTTATGGTAAATATTTTTCAAAAGTGCTAATATTATATTAGCCAAAAGGGGTACATTTAAAATAGACTAATAAATATTGAAAATAAACAGATAAGAAAAATACGATAAGTATGACTCATAAAAAGGCTATATGATTAATCTTTATATTTGAAAACCAGAATTAAGACAATAATATTATAAGGAACAAAGGATCACATCACATGTTGCAAAATTAACTATAAAAAGTAAGGAATGTTCAGCACAAACTCATATGGACTTATCCATATATTCCCTAAATATATTAAACAACAGCTACCAGAACTGAAATGGGAAATCGATGAAACAAAAATTTTAGATTGAGTTTGAACATATTCCTTTCAGAAACTAATAGAACAAAGGGAAAAAAAACACGAGAAGTTACTTTAAACACATAATTTATTAAACTCATGCAACTATATATGGAATTCTATACCTGATGAACATAAAAGATATGCTTTTTCAAATATACATGTAATAGTTATAAACATACATCCTGTGTTAGGCCTGAAAACAAGTCTCAGAGGAGCACCTGGGTGGCTCAGTTAGTTAAGCGTCAGGCTCTTGATTTCAGCTCAGGTCATGATCTCAACCTTCGTGGGCTTGAGCCACACATGGGGCTCCACCTGACAGTGTGGAGTCTGCTGGGATTTTCTCTCTTCCTTTTACTCTGCCCCTCCCTTGCTCGTGTGCATGCTCTCTGTCTCTCTCAAAATAAATAAATAAACATTTAAAAAAATTTTTTAAGAAAATTTCAAAAGTTTAATGCATACAGATGATCTTTTCCAATCATAATGTAATAAAATTTAAAGCCAGTAATAAAAGAGGGACACAGGTAAACCTACAGGAATGGACTTCAACTTCTGGGTCCAATGGATTAGTAAGGACAGAATTTTTGTCTCCCACCTGCCACAACACAGGAAATGAACAGAATATTACATAAAATGTTTCTTGAAACACTGGATATCAGGTGATAAAGGACAGAGATCCCTCTGAGATGAAAAACCGGTAAGGTGAGCCTATGATTGTCCCAGCTCACTGCTTGGAAAGAGTTTCCAGGATGTGGTACCGGGAGAAGGAACCCAGAAAAAAAGCCCAAGAGCCTCCCTGAGTTAAGGAGATGGGACTAGGAGTTCAGAGAAGCCAAGGAAGCCAGAAAAATAATGATAAAAATTTTCCCTAAATTCCATGGAACTATAAACTCACCGATCCGAGAAGCTCAATGAATCCCAAGCACGTGATACATGAAGGTACACAAGATACCCAAGAATCACTTTGCATAAAATTAGTGATAAATAGAAAATCTTCAAAAATGGTCAGACCAAAAAAAGGACACATTACTGAAAGAGTAAAAGAGTAAGACAGCAGATTCCTCACCAGGAACAACGCAAGCAAGATTGTGAGACCATCTTTAAGGCAATAAAAAGTAAAACGAAACATCAAAAAAACCCTTTCAACTTAGAATTCTTCACCCTATGACATTAGCTTTCAAAAATTAAGGTAAAATAATGACATTTTCAGGCATAAAATACTGAAAGAATTCATTACTAGCAGACTTGAATTATAAGAAATGGTAAAGGAAGGAGAAATGGATGGTAGAAATCTCTAACTATGAAAACCAGTGAAGGTTACTGAAAACGATAATTATATGAGTAAATATAAAAACCTTTTAATCATTAAACTTATATAAAAGAATTGAGTGCTTATAACAAATACAGCAACAATGTGTTGTGACGTTTATAACACACATGGAAAGAAAATACACAAGAGTAGCGTAAATGTAGAATGAGTACAAGTGGAAGTAAAAAGTAAACAAGTAGAAGTTACAGCTGTATATCAGAAACAGTAAATATAATACAGTGAAAAGTTGTAGCTACAGATTAAAAAATGGAATCATAAAAGGACATTTCATTAATACAGAACAAGGCAAGGGAAGGAATAAAAAGAGAGCAAAGAGCAGATTAGACAAACAGAAAACAAACATCGAGATAGTAGTTTAGGGGCGCCTGGGTGGCTCAGTTGGTTAAACGTCCGACTTCGGCTCAGGTCATGATCTCACGGTTCTTGGGTTCGAGCCCCGCGTTGGGCTCTGTGCGGACAGCTAGCTCAGAGCCTGGGGCCTGCTTCGGATTCTGTGTCTCCCTCTCTCTCTGACCCTCCCCTGCTCACGCTGTCTCTCTCTCTCTTTCAGAAATAAATAAAACACTAAAAAAAAAGATAGTAGGTTTCGACACAACTACCCACAACACACTGAATGTAAATGTTCTCAGCACTCCAATTAAAAGGTAAGTCTTGTCATATTAGGCAAAGAGCAAGATCTAATTATATGCTGCCGATAAGAAATCTGCTATAAATATGAAGACACACTAAGTTAAAAGTAAAAGCATGGAAGAAGTAACCATGTTCACAGTAATTGAAAGAAAGCTGGAGTGACTACATTAATGTCCAACAAAGTAAATTTTAGAACAGAGATTATTACCAGGGATGAAGGGGATCATTTCATAATGATAAAGATGTTGATTCAGCTGAGAACATAATCCTAAACCGTTTTTCACCCAGTCACAGTTATAAAATACAGCCTTACCCCATTCATTGTGCTTTTCTTTATTCCATGTCAGATATTATTTTGTTTTGTCTCATTTTTAACAGACTGGAATTTTGTGGCAACCTTCTGTCAGGAAAGTCTATTGGCCCTATTTTTTTTTCCAAGAGCATTTGCTCAGTTTATGTCTCTGTACTGCATTTTGGTAACTCTCACGATATTTCAAACTTTTTCATTATAATTATATTTGTCATGGTGGTCAGCATCTTCTTGAAACAGAATGCACTCCTGGGGAAGATGTTGTGAAGACTGTTGAAATGACAACAAAGGATATAGAATGTTGCATGGAATTATTTGGTAAGGCTGTGGCAGGGTTTAAAAGAATTCACTCCAGTTTTGAAAAAAAAGTTCTAACTGGGGAAAATGCCATCAAACCGTATCATGTGCTACAGAGAAATCATTCATGAAAAGAAAAAAAAGAGTCAATATATGTGGCAAAGTTCACTGTTTTCTTATTTCAGGAAATCGCCAGAGCTTCCCCAGTTCAGCAACCACCAGCCTGATCAGTCAGCAGCCATGACCCTGAAGTAGAATCTTCTACCAGCAAACATATTATGACTCACTGGAAGTTCAAATGATGGTTAACCTGTTTTGGCGGTAAAGGGTTTTTAGATTTTAGGTATGTACATTGTCTTTACAGACATAATGCTATTGCATACTTAACAGACTGCAGTGACTATTAAGACTACGTGTTATATGGAAACCAACTTGACAATAAACTATTAAAAAAGGAAAAAAAAAGACTACATGCAAACATAACTTTTATATGTGCTGAGAAACCAAAAAAATTATTTGACTTGTTTTATTCTAATGTTTGATTTATTATCACAGTCTGGAACTGAATTTACAATATCTTCATGCCTCTACATGAAGGGGAACTGATAAAGGAAATGGACACATTAATAATTACTATGGAGGGGGCACCTGGGTGGGTCAAATGGTTAAGCATCTGACTCTTGGTTTTGGCTTAGGTCATGATCTCACTATTCATGAGTTCGAGCCTTGCATTGGGCCGTGTGCAGACAGTGCAGAACCTGCCAGGGACTCTGTCTCCCTGTCCCTCCCCTGCTCATTCTCTCTCTCTTTCTTTCTCTCTCTCTCAAAATAAATAAATAAACTCTTGAAAAAAAAAAAAGCAAGAAAGACTGTCTGACTATAGAAGACTTAACACTATCAAGACTTAACTTGGTCTAATTGCATTTAGAGAACAATTCTCACAACAGAATACACATTCTTTTAACTACACATGGAACTTTACCAAGATAGACTATACCAAGGCTGGGAGTCAGCAAACTGTGGCTTACGGGCTAAATATAGCCCATTCTATGTTTTAATAAATAAAATTTTGTGAGAACATGACAACTAGAGCTACATATTTATGACGAAGACTGTATGTCCTGAAAGTCTAAATGATTTGAATTTTTACAGGCAAACTTTATTGGCCCCTGCCTTATCCCATGAAACTCATCTCAACACGAAGAGCACAACCCATGAAAAAACACATTAACACACTGAACTTCATTAAAATTAAGAACTTAATGCCCTTCAAACAATACTGTTAAGAAAATGAGAAGACGAATCACAGACTAGGAGAAAATTGTGGCAAACCATGTGTGTGATGAAGGACCCGGATCCTTTATAATATGTAAAGAACTCTCAAACTTGATAAAAATCAGCAATAATCCAACAATAAAACAGCTAAGAGATCTTATAAATGACAAATGGGCACGTGAAAACATGATCAACTTCATTAGCCATTAGGGAAAAGCAAATCAAAACTATAAGATGTCATTGTGTATGTGGTAGGATATCCAAAACTAAAGACTGACTATATCAAATACTTGCATGAATATGAAAAACTAGAACATTCATACATAATTGGCAGGAATATAAAATGGTATAAATAAAAGTTTTGGAAAAGAGTTTGGAAGTTTGTTTTTTTTTTTTTTAAAGGTAAACATATATCTAGGGATGCCTGGGTGCCTCAGTCAGTTAAGGGTCTGACTTCAGCTCAGGTCATGATCTCACAGTTGGTGGGTTTAAGCCCCATGTCAGGCTCTGTGCTGACAGCTCAAAGCCTGGAGCTTGCTTCATATTCTGTGTGTGTGTCTCTCTCTGCCCCTCCCCAGCTCGTGTTTTGTCTCTCTGTCTTTCAAAAATAAATAAACATTTTAAAAAATTGTAAAAAAGTAAACATACATCTACTATCCAACTCAATCTTTTCCCCTCCTACTGATACAAATAGAAACACAAATTTATACAACAACTCATACAGAATTTGCTATAGCAGCTGTTTTTGTAATTGCCCCTAATTGGAAATAAACTAAATATCCATCAATAAGTGACTGGATAACAAATTGTGGTATATCCATATAATGAACTACTATTCAGCAATAAAACAGAATGAACTGCTGATCTATGCAGCTACATAGATGAATCTCAATATAATGATGCTGATTGAAAGAATCCAGGCGAAATCAGAGTACACACTGTGTGATTCCACATATATAACATTTTAGAAAAGGTAAACTAAGATATATGATTGAAAGCAGATCAGTGGTTGCCTAGTGTTAGTGTGAAGGTGGAAGGGGAGGGAGGAATTACAAGGGAGCACAAGGAAACAACTGGGGTCCACAGACACTTTCATTATCTTGATCGAAAGGAAAAAATATAGAATTCAATAAAGAAGACATTAGATGGGCCCCAGAGGAATATGTTGGTTTCAGTAATACTTGGTGGCTGTTTACCTCCATGCCTCTATTAACATGAGTTCTTTTACCTAAAATGCTTTCCTTCTGTATCCCAAACATTGCATGACATTTTATAAACTTGAGATTGAATGTCGAGTCTCTAATTTTTAACCAAACTGAAGTTCCATAGTATTTAATGTTTTTCCTCTATTGAAGTGTAAGCCAAGCATGACCTCATTGCTATGAGGATCCCTTGTTAAATTGTAAGTGGTTGAGGGCATCCAAGACCATGCTTTCTGAAGTTTTGTCCTTATCTCTAACACAACAAAAATTGGCCATTAATACTTTACTGAGTAAACAAATTCAGAAATGAATGTATCAGTGAAAACTTCAAGGCAGACACTTATGACTTCTGACTAGGAATTATGTACAGTGTCATCATTCCCATAGAAGGTCCATTTAGATATTCTTTATGATATTTTTAATCTCCAAAATACTGCAATTGTTTGAAAACATTGGATTTCCTCTTTTGTGTCTTAAAGATTTTAACTAAAATTATCTCCAAGGTCCATTTTCTAACTTTCTATTATCTCATTATTCTATAAAGAGTTAAAATATGTTCCTCCAGAGATTTCCCCATTTTACTTAAGCAGAGTGTCCAAAAACCCCCCAAAAACAAATACTTGAGTGAGAGGGAGTAGCCAGAAAAAAAAAAAAAAGATAGTGATTCATGGAATAGGTTTAAAGTATTAAAAATATAGGGGCACTTGGGGGGCTTCATTGGTTAAGTGTCCAACTCTTCATCTCAGCTCAGGTCATGATCTCATGATTCTTGAGACGGAGCACTGCGTCAGGCTCTGTGCTGACAGTGTAGACCTTGCTTGGGGTTCTATCTCTCTCCTTCTCTCTCTACCCCACCCCACTTGTTCTCTCTGTCTCTCAAAATAAATAAACTTTTAAAAAAGTATTTAAGATATATATACGTATGAAGAAGTGTTAAGGACATTTATATCCTTGTTTGCTTTACTGTGCTATCGTCTGCCATTTAAGAAGTGGGGTGCAGTCATGGAGAATGCCAAGATGTTGCATGATTGAGCACCTGATGCATGCAGAAATGACATTCAGCTTGTGCACTGATGCATAGGCAGCATTTACAAACTATCATATTGATGTATGTGGTCTATTTTGTTTTTTCTGGTCTATTCCTGTATATCTTGTCTTATTTTCTTTACATGTATTGTGATATTTTATTATCTTGTTTATTCTTGTTTTTAATAAAATATTTTCTCGCTACAATTTGGATTTTTTTCTATTATAGAATAAAAAACCCACATGAATCAAATTTTCATCACCCCTCACAGTAATTAAGTAATCTCTGATACCACTTCTTGCTGTCTACTTTCATTCATTTGCACATTATATCTTATGATCTTTTATTGGTGTTGCATCAATACATTTTCATTTTTAATAAGTTCTGCGTTCCCCAGTTTGGGAAATGCTGACTGAGTCTAATAATTATTGATGTGATTGTTTGATTAATGTTTCTATTTCTCTCATGAAAATAAGTTTCAGAACAGATCCCCATGTCTATTTTTTTGCTCACAGTTGTACCTCTAGCACCTTGCTCAGTGCCTGAAACATGCAAATACTAAAACAAAACAGAACAAAAACTTGTGAGTTAATATCCATATATTCAGGAACTAATAATTCATGCCACTAGGTTAACAAGAACTCCTGTAAGGTCTCACGATAGCTGGTGATCCAGGCTTTGTTACCCCCGCTGGCATGGTTACCATTAGGTCTGAGATATTCCAGTTTCAGCCAGGAGTCTGTCTGTTTCACATGGAATCACATATCCCACTGATTGAATATGTTATTCATTCATTCATTCATTTGTATTTTTTAAATTGGTGTTTTATTTTATTTAAATTTTATTTATTTATACTGAAAGAGAGAGAAAGAAAGCATGAACAGGGGAGAGGCAGAGAGAGAAGAAGAGAGAGAGAACCCTAAGAAGGCGTCATGCTATCAGCACAGACCACTACGCAGGGCTCAATCCCACAAACTCTGAGATCATGACCTGAGCTGAAATCAAGAGCCCGATGCCTAGTCAACTGAACCACCTAGGTGCCCAGGTACCCCTGAATATGTTATTTATTTTCTGCCTTGTCCTTTATGGCAAATTTTGCTTTGCTGGAAAAGAAAAGTTTAACTTACCTGATTGCATAAAAGCTACCTTTAGTAGCTTGTGTAATTTATTTTTTTATTTTTATTTTTTTTTAAATGTTTTTATTTATTTCTAGGAGAGAGAGAGAGAGACAGCGTGAGCAGGGGAGGGTCAGAGAGAGAGGGAATCACAGACTCTGAAACAGGCTCCAGGCTCTGAGCTGGCAGTCAGCACAGAGCCCGACGCGGGGCTTGAACCCACAAACCGTGAGATCATGACCTAAGCGAAAGTCGGACGCTTAACCGACTAAGCCACCCAGGCCCCCCGTAGCTTGTGTAATTTAAACTCACTATCCAAGTAACTTGTTCCTCTATTTTTAAATGTCATCTTTCTAAAATACTTCAACTTGTATTTAAGTTGGAAATGTTCTTAATCATTGTTATGGAGAAGTTATTCCACAACTTATTAGAGCAGATAAATGAGATTTGAGGATGTATACATTTATACTTCTAGATTGTAAACTGTTCAATTTGGTATTTTATTGGCGCCAACTTCTGCCATATTCTCCTCATTGAAAGTGAGTCATTAAATTCAGCCCACACTCAAGAGGAGGGGAATTAGTCTCTATTATTTGAGGAATGGACTGAAAATATTTTGTAGAAATTTTTTTAAACACCACATAGAGCTACATAAAAAAATCAACATTCTTAAGTAAAAGGGATTACGTTGTTTCTAAAATAAACACATAATACTATAAGAATGGAATAGTAAGATAATAAGAAGAAACTATGAAAAATTGAGGGAAAATCATATGATTGCTGAAATGGAAACATACAAATACGGTAGAAGAGATAAAACTTAAAAATTGAAAATGCTCCTCAGAATTTATTATGAGAAACCATAAAGGTAAAAATTTGGAAAACAGGAGTAAGAATAGAGAACATTGGTAACGAACATCCACACAATAGTAGATGCACCATGGAAGGCGACTGGATGGGTTAGTGGGTTGGGCTACTGACTCTTAATTTCAGCTCAGGTCATGACCTCCTGGCTTGTGAGATGGAGCCCCACGTTGGGCTCTACGCAGGCCAGGCAGAGCCTGCTTGAGATTCTGTCTCTCTCCACCCTCTCTGCCCCTCCCCCACGTGTGTGCACACACACACACTCTCTCAAAATAAATAAACTTAAAAAAATAGTAAATGTAACATGGAGAAACAGAAGGGAAGTACTTATGAACAAAGGAGAAGGTAGAGTAGAAGAGAAGGAAGAACAAAATAGGATATGGAAAAGGAAGAGGAAGAGAAGGATACAAAGAAGCAAAGGAAAAAGAAGCAGAGAAAGGAAATTCCTCACATCTAATAAAGCAGTGTTCTCATCGGCAACTCTGAGTTCTGGGACATAATACAGCAAGTGACTTCAAATATCTGAGGGATCACAACCAGAAAAAGTTCCAATCAAGTGGGATGCAATAAGTTCAAGCTATGTAAAGACAAAGAATTCTGAGATTTCACAAGGGCAAGTATCAAGAGTAAAAATTTTATATTGTCGAGGAAGCATTGATGAGGGGTGGCCTGGGTGAAAGTCTCCAGAGGAAATGTGGGATATGTTACAGAAAAATCAACATAAAAAGGCAACTGAGACTTCCTAGTCTACTAACAGCAGGCTAAATAGCTTAGACCCAATGAGTAAAAAACAGAAAATCTGGAAAAAAGAATCTGTTTGAAGCCTTGAGAAATGACAATGCAATGAAGTATGAAGCTAAAGTTTCCCAAAAAGAAAGCCTAGAGAGGATAGCTTCTAACTAGAGGGACATCTATGGGCTTAAGCAGCAGAGCTGAGCAAAGCTTTAACCAATTCAAATGACTTGGGAACACATTGGAGTTCACAGTCCGCAAGTACAGTGGCCTTGGTGAATCCCTTATGCTTGGGTGAAGACATGTTAGGAACATGGGTAAATCCTAAATGAATCAGATCTTGCATGGATGGATGCCTAGCTTTAATCATATAAATCTTTTATTGGGTTAAGGTGGTTTGGGTTTGCTACTTCTCTAGTTACCTGTTGGAAAAAAATATTTTAAAGGAGGATAATATTCTAGATGGCAAATAGCCATTTCTTTTTATTTCTTTTCTCTTCTCTTCTCTTCTCTTCTCTTCTCTTCTCTTCTCTTCTCTTCCCTTCCCTTCCCTTCCCTTCCCTTCCCTTCCCCTCCCCTCCCCTCCCCTCCCCTCTCTTCCTCTCCTCTCCTCTTCCCTTCCCTTCCCTTTTCTTCTTCTTCATCATCATTGTCGTCGTCTTCTTCTTTTTCTTTTTGTATAGGGGATGTTCAATATCCTTAACTTCTGACAACTATTAATATGTTCTCCATGTGTGAATTTTTTCCAAAAATGTTATATAAATGGAATTACACAATATATAACCTTTGCCTTTTTTTTTTCTACTCAATACAATCCCAAGTATTCATCAATTTGCTGTATATACTAATAGTTGGTTAATTTTCATTTCTGGATAGTATTACACACTATATATGTGTCACATGTTGACCACTTATAACCAAACCAATATGAATTCACTCCTTCGTTAGTCGAAAGCCACACCAGGTTGAGTTGTCACACAAAGAACACTTTTATTTGCAGAAAATAAGGAGATGGTGGGGAAAGGTTTCCAAAGCCGTGACTCCCAGAGAGAGGGTTAAGTGGGTTCCTTTTGTTTCGGGTTAGGATGACTATTTAGATAGGGAAGCCTTGTCATCATATGTAGAAGCAAGCATAAGGCCTCACATGCATCCTAAAAAACATGCCTATACATACATTACATGTCATGTAAATGTGGCTGAGCCTCCTCAAGTGGAGATTTTAGTATTATAATGAGGTAAAGGTAATTCTAGGTCATTCCATTCCTCCATGGTCCATCTGCACAGGCACGAGTTAGGGGTTAAGCTCTAAAGGTCTGGATGGTCTGGGTGGGCAGGAGGTCTTCTCAAGGCAGCCACCATCACCTGAAGTGGTGGTTTCCGATTTCATCCCCCTGAGTTAAGAGATAAAGCTTTTCTTCAGAAAGAAGAACTTAAGGAGAAACATAAGCAAAGGTTAGTGAGTACAAGTAGATGGACAGTGAATGTCATGCCTTGGGGTCTAGCTGGTAACACCCTCACTGGTTAAAGGACATCTAGGGTATTTCTGGTTTGGGGATATTATGAATAGAGCTGATATGAAGAGTCATGCACATGTTTGTGTGTATATATGTTTTTATTTCTCTGAGACAAATTCTCAAGAAGGCAATTGCTGGATCATATTGTAATTGGGTATTTAATTTTATAAAACCTACCAAACTGTTTCCTAAAATGGCTGTGTCATCTATGTTCTCAGCAGCCATCTATGAGTGATCCCATTTCTCTACATCCTCACCTGTATTTGATGTCACTTTTTTGTTTCAGCCATTCTGGTGGGTGTACAGTGGTATCTCACCAAGGTTTCTCATTTGCATTTTCTTGGTGGCTAATATGTAAAGCAACTCTTCATGCATATCCTCTTCAGTAAAATGTCTCTTCCTGTCCTATGCTCATTTTCCAGTTGCATTTTTGTAACTGTTGAATTTTGAGAGTTCTTTACATATTCTAGATCTGAGTCCTTTGTCAGATATTTGGTTTGCAAATTTGTTCTCTCAGTCTCTAGCTTGTCTTTTCCTACGTTTCACATGGGTTTTTGCAGATCAAAAGCTTTCATTTTGATGAGATTCAATTTATCAAAGTGTTTTTTTTATAACAGATTGTGGTTTTGGTGTCAAATTTAAGAACTCTTTGTCTAGCTCTGAATCCTGAAAATCTTCTCCTACATTTTTCTAAGAGTTTTCTAGTTTTACCTTGTACATTTAAGCCTGTAATCCATTTTGAGTTAATTTTTGTACAAGAATGACTAATCCTTTTCACTTTAGGTCCCCTCTCTGTATGAATTCAATTTGAAAGTACCGCAACATATTTCTTTGATTTTCAAACAAACCAGGTCACATATACATAATCTGAAAGCAAGCCAATAAAAAGAAAATAGCCTGTTTTATGCTTTCATTCTCTCACGCCTTTGTTTTTGCTGTTGCCAATTGCCAGAAATATATAGTAGTTTCCTTTTTAGAAACCTTCACTTTCTTAGGGCATCTGAATGGCTCAGTCGGTTAAGCATCCGACTTTGGCTCCGGTCATGATCTCACGGTTCGTGGGTTCAAGCCCCACGTCAGGCTCTGTGCTGACAGCTCGGAGCTTGTAGCCTGCTTTGGATTCTGTGTCTCCCTCTGTCTCTGCCCCTCCCCCATTCACTCTCTCTCTCTCAAAATAAAATAAAAACATAACAAAAAAATTTTAAACCTTCACTTTCTTAAAAGTTGCGCTCTAAGTCCCATTTTGCCTAGAAAGCTTTCCCTAACTGCATCTCCTGAATGGAGCCACGCCTGCTCTCATATTCTATGGCATACATTGTTTGTATAGATTATGCTACATACAACTTGATTCCAGTCATATTTCACTTATTTTAATACACTATGCTCATGGGGCGCCTGGGTGTCTCAGTTGGTTAAGCGTCCAATTCTTGGTTTCGCCTCAGGTCATAATCTCACCATTTGTGTGTTCTAGCCCCAAAACAGGCTCTACACTAGCAATGTGGGGCCTGCTTGGAATTCTTTTTCTGTCTCTCTCTCTCTGCCCTTCCTCCACTTTTTCTGCCTCTGTCTCTCTCAAAATGAATAAGTAAACTTAAAACAAATACACTATGCTCACTCCCACCCCAGGGCATTTGTGCTTGCTGTTCTCTCTGATTGCAATCCTTCACTTTACCCTTTACCCAGCTATCTCTTCTTTATCTGTCAGCTCCAGGTGAAATGTCACTTTCACAGAAAAGATTAAGTCCCCCAATCTTAACCTTTCATAGAACTCTTATTTAATATAGTGGTTAAGTAGGATTTATTTGTTTGATTATTTGGCTTCTTGTCTTTACCACTAAACTATTTGGTTGTGGTCGCCCTCATATATAAAGAATAGTGCCTGGCAAATAACTGATGCTTTTGAACTGTTTCTTGAAAAAAAAAAAAGAAGAGTGAAAAATGAAATTTTGGTTTGTAAAAATCTAAAGTCAGGGTTATGATTTGCAATGTAAAGTTTGTCATAGAATGTAGGTGCTGGAAAGATTTAAATTTTTTTTAATGTTTTATTTAAACAGTCGCTTAACCGACTGAGCCACCCAGGCACTCCGGAGCTGGAAAGATTTAATACTTAATTTCCCAGTGAGAAAACTGAGGACTTAGTTTACCTACACATACAAAAAAGTTCAGGGAAACAGTAATATTTAGCCAGATGATTTTTATTTGGAAGTAGGGGGCAAGGGTACATAAAACCCTTCCTGAAATACTCATGTAATTAGAGTTAAATAGCCAGGATAATTTAAACGATCCACATAATTACTTATATTCTTTAATTCCTTTTGATTGTAGAGTCATTAGTTAGCAAAGCCTCCTATTATTTTCTTCATGTAGTAAAATAAAATGTATTAAGAAACGTGGGTTGGCCAGGCCAAGGAGAATGGTAGTGGCCGGATTATTATCAGAGCACTTTATAAAGACTGAATACAATTTTGCTGGCCTATTTATAAGTTAAAAATATACATTATTTTGTTTGGCCCATTTTCCATTTTAGGCTCTCCTAGGAGCCCGGTTGAACTGTGGCTCATTTTTAACTCCCTCTCATAGTTGCGTGTTTTCTATCCACCTGGGCCAGATGGGGCTGAAAATCACTTGGCTATTGTCAGCTGTGCGGGAGCGCGCTGAATCCCTCCCAGAAGCAGGGAAGGTAAAAGCCCCATGCAGAGGACTTTCCATTCTTAGCCTAACCTCGCTGCTGTGGCCTGAGGGGCTAATCAAGTATTATAAACACTGATTAAATAAGGTAGGTCACTTCCATCACCATTTTCCAGAGGGGGAAGTGGAGGCACCTCACATGGGAGTGGTATTTGCAGACTCAGGAAGACAATTTACTGCTGCCTACTTCCTTCCCCCTTGCAAATGCCAGCAGAGAGCAATGGAGACATTAGACGGAGTTTGAACGGTATTCAAACAGGTCACATTTGGGGGCTGAGGTGTCTCATTAAAAACTACCTGTTTCATGGCTGTATATCCAGATCCATGACAAAGGCACTGTATGTCTCCCTGTCTTAATGTCTAATAGCCTTTGCCAGGTAGGATGAAAAATTTGATTGCACACAGCTTTGCCAACATCTCTTGACAGGAAAGAACAAAAAAATATATATCCTCTTCAAGAAATGAAATGTCAGTCAAAACTCAAAGAAATTAAAGCCAGATATGCGATATTATTTTCTTAGATTAGAGATTAGAGAGGGCAAGATGGCGGAGAAGTAAGGAGCTCCGTACTTGCACTCGCGCCCATACATCACACAGAAAAGATCTGAAGCCATTGGAAACCTTACAAAACCTGAGAGATTGGGAGAAAAAAGACGCAGAATCCACTGAGAGAGCCTTCT
>NW_024083118.1:0-34034 GCF_003009895.1 Hyaena hyaena | reverse complement strand
CCCCCCCCCCCCCCCAGCGGAGGTTTTTCTGTTTCGGACTCTCTCCTTTTCCCCTCTCACTCTCCGTAGAGGATAGAGGGGGATCGCCTCCCACCCTGGAGTCTCCGATCCCGGCCCAATTTTATCTTCCCCGGTTCGCACTAACGTTAGAAGTCTCTCTCAGTGGATTCTGCATCTTTTTTCTCCCAATCTCTCAGGTTTTGTAAGGTTTCCAATGGCTTCAGACCTTTTCTGTGTGATGTATGGGCGCGAGTGCAAGTACGGAGCTCCTTACTTCTCCGCCATCTTGCCCCCTCCTCTCAATAGCACCTGTTAAATTCATTCCATACCATCAGCTATTCCTTTCCCTTAAGCAACATCTATACATTTACAGTCAATCAGATCTTTATTTTCTTTTTTGTCCACCACAATAAAAAATACAATATGGAATAAATAAATCCCATAAGTTATAAATATTGCCCTTAAATAGCATGTAATTATAAGAGTCAAAATTAAGTTATATAGAAATATATCATAATTAATGTAAATGTCAGAGTATATAATCTACAAATGATGTGAACAATACCTGATTTTGTATTACTGTATTGATCTCTTTGAAAATAGTTTCAGTTTAATTTCTAGAGCAGTATTCCTAAAATTCTATATAAAGTAGGCTAAAAAAAGAGGTGCCTGGGTCGCTCAGTCGTTTAAGCATCCGACTTTGGCTCAGGTCATGAAATCATGTCTGTGGGTTTGAGCCCTGGGTCAGGCTCTGTGCTGACAGCTCAGAGCCTGGAGCCTGTTTCAGATTCTGTGTCTCCCTTTCTCTCTGCTCTTCCCCTGCTTGTGTTCTGTCTTTGTCTCTCTCAAAAATAAATAAACGTTAGAAAATTAAAAAAAATAAAATGGGCTAAAATAGCTAAGTAGCCTGGTATAAAATGAGGATCAGCTTAGACCATTAGAATAATTGAGGTTTTTGAAACATGCTTTTTGTAATATTAAGAAAATTTAAATGTCAGCATCATTATTACCAATATTAATAGAAGTGATATCATTAAAATGATTTGGAATGTTGATGGAGATTATAGGATAAAGCACTTAAATAACAACAAACTACTCTTTGAGAGTGTTACTGTTTTCACCCATGTCTTATTTTGTCAAGGAACAATAAAATAAGGGTATATAGATATATACATACATACATGCATATAGAGGTAATACTTTTCATGTGTAGGCAGTGAATTATTGTTGTTCTCATGTGGGGGTTTGCCTAAAGACTTTATGTCCTTCTTGGATGAAGGTGTCAGCAGATCCTAAGGATTGGGTTTTGCTGATTCGAAGAATTTCTAATGTTATTAGGGAACTGATCCTCTAGGACTTCCATTCCAGCAACAAGTTTTATAACCAGATATTTTTAAAGTTTCAGAATGCACTTAAAATTAGACATTCACAAAGTATGTATGTATAGTTATTCATTCCTTGGATATTGCCCTTTTGTATTTCTTTATTATTTTCTAGTAAAATTCACTTGAGGTTCAGGGTGCCTGGATGGCTTAGTAGGTTGAGCATGGGACTCTTGATCTCAGCTCTGGTCATGAGTTTAAGTCCCACGTTGGGCTCCACACTGGCTGTGAAGCTTACTTTAAAAAAAGAAAAAATTCACTTTACATTCCAGAAAGTTGATGTTCGGTATAAGATATTTCTAAAATCCTTGAGATAGTGTGAAGTTGTGATAATAGGAAGCAGTCAAATTCTGTTCCCCCAAAATACTTGTTATAGTTTCACAAAATACTTAAAAATATTATCAATGATATAGGATAGAGCATCCATAGAATTCCGTCCCATGGCCATTTTCTACAACCCATGCCAGATCAGAATTTCCTTTTTGAATTTTGTAACTTCACAAATGGCCAGCAAAAGACGATTATACAACAGTGCATCAGTTTGTTAGCAAATGTTCATTCAAATTAGCTGAGAGACAGACTACTAGCTAAGATGGATGGATTTCTTACATTAGAAAATTACAGTTTATAATTGTCAAGTCTGATACATGACATTTCACAAGATATTCTGAAACTTTAAAATAATTACAACTTATCCATTTCCTCTGATTAAAATATACAGATCCTTTTTGGATAACTAGTTGGCTGGCTATTTTTGTTTTGCTCACAAAGTCTCTGTATGTACACTTTTTATATACTTAAGGAAGATTTTTTGTGAAACATGTATAAATTATGTCTTCAGGTTATAATTTTGTTACTGTCTTCCACATGACCTAAGCAGATAAGGTTGAGGAAGTATGTATATTTTTTATGACCTCAAAAAAGGTTTGTGAGAGGATCTTTGTAGTTTAAAAGGGCTAGATAAAGATTTAAACAATTTTCAGGGGTAAATTTTAATTTAGAAACTTATACAAAAATCTGAAATATTAGTTATCCAATATTATGTCAATACTTATTAATTCAATTGACTTATTAATTCAGTTGACTGGCTTAGAGAAGCAGCTTTATGAAACAACCAAACTATTGCACATATCTGTGTCACCTACTTACGCAGGATATATTTACCTGAATTCCTTTTTTAAATTTTGTTTAAAATTCACTTATTTTTGAGAGAGAGACAGAAAATGAGTAGGGGAGGGGCAGAGAGAGAGGGAGACACAGAATCTGAAGCAGGCTCCAAGTTCTGAGGTGACTGCACATGAATCGTGAGATCTCACAGACCGTGAGATCATGACCTGAGCTGAAGTCGGACTCTTGACTGACTGAGCCACCAGGTGCCCCTTATATAACTTTCAAATCCATATACTTATCTATCTCTCTATATTTCTACTCATTTCCTCATTTACCCATAAGTTACCATGTATTTCTTATATGACCAGAATTGCAGTATGTGCAAAAGATATAAAAACATGCTAGAAACATCTCTGTCCTCAGGGACCCTAGAGTTATGTTAAGGAAACAGACATAAGTAACACAAAACAGAATTTTAGGTTACTTTTAGGAAGTTTTATATAGTTCAAGTCTATTTCATTAAACCTGTTAATAAAATTAAAATATACTAAATTTAAAAAAAAATTTAAATAGTAATTTAACAACTTTCTATATTTTTGGTAATTTTAAGATGTGGACAAGCTGTAATAACTTTAAATGCTATAATGAATTTATAGTTTAATTTCAATGCAATAGGTTTTACAGGAATATATTGCTCATTTCAAAATGATTTAAAATTACAGGGGCGGCTGGGTGGCTCAGTTGATTAAGCATCCAACTCTTGAAAATGACTCAGTCATGATCCCACAATTTGTGGAATCGAGCCCTGCGTCTAATTCTGTGCTGACAGCTCAGAGCATGCTTGGCATTCTCTCTCCCTCTCTCTGTATTCATCTCCCCTTCTCTCACTCTCTCAAAATAAATAAAATAAAAAAAAAATTAAAAATGATTTAAAATTACAAAGAAGATTCTTAACATTTTTTAAGAAGAAAACTTCATTTTATTTTTTTTAAAAAAATTATCTTATACTTTATTGTCAAGTTGGTTTCCATATAACACCCAGTCATCTCAACAAGTGCTCTCTTCCATGCCCTTCAACCCCCTTCCCCACTCCCCCACCTCCAGCAGCCCTCAGTTTGTTCTCAGTATTCAAGAGTCTCTCATGGTTTGCCTCCCTCCCTCTCCCCAACTGTTTTTCCCCTTCTCCCCCCACCATGGTCCTCTGTTAAGTTTCTCCTATTCCACAAAAAGTTCATTTTAAATAAATAAAAGTTTCCAAAAAATTGCAAAATTATCCACTCTTTTTGTATAAGCAAGAAGTTCCTGATATAGAAAGACTGAAAAATATCCAAATATAATCTTTTATCTCATTTTAAATAATAAGAAATAAACAATTTTTAATAATCTATTGACTTCAATCTCCAACATAAAAAGTGTCCTCTACATGATAATTAATGTCATGTTTCTGTTTCATTTTGGTTCAAAGTGTGATATGTGAATACTTAAAGGATAAAAAGAAACCTTTATTATCCTCTATACACTAACTTGCAGTTTTAGTGTTGCATCTCTGTCAAAACCATATTTTGGGGATGTTTAAGTTAAATCCTTGGGTTCTAGTACATACAAAATGTGCAAAGAAAAATAAATTAACTTTTTCTATTCCAAAGGAATATAGCTTAGAAATGCCCTATTAGCTTTAGATTATAAGATTGTGATTTTTAGTCAGGGGAATAAAAATATATTGTATATGTATATAACATAATTGTATATGTCTCACTAATTGATTAAAATTTTAAAAATGCATCTTTACTTTTTTGTACAGCCAAAGCATACAATTATTTATAATGATATAGCTCATTACTGAGATACTAAAAATGGAATGCTAGGGAAAACACAAAATCATTAGACAGCATTCTTCCCAATTAAGTCTAATAACTTGACTTTGAAAACTTTTCAGAAATAAGTCAATATTGATTCTCTAGTAAGTTTGAAATGACTTTCCTACATCTGATTCATTGGGTCATTACAAGGAAAAATTGTCAACCACATGACCATGCAATTTGTATTCTGTAACTGGCTGCCTCAAAATTCTTTGTTCTGTTCATTTTCACTTGGGATTCAAGCCAGAAACTGACAGCTAGAGGACACTTGTCCACTGGTTTTGGTACATCATAAGTCATGTCAACAGTGCTGCCTAAGAAATTATTTTCCTTTTGTACCTATCACTGTCACTGCATCAAAGGAAAAAGACATATTGATGATGTAATTTCATTCACTGTTTCTAGCATAACCATTAGTGCTTGTAGAAAAAGTTTGATATATTTATGAATAATAAACATTACAAGAACATTATGTTGTTAGTGTTTATATTTCTTGGTTGCATTCTCCTTATGTAAATAGCCAGGGCATTATAATAAAGTGGATTAAACAGAAAAATGGAATAGAGGTTATTGTAGTAATTTCTCCTAGGAAGAAAAAGAGATGTGGCAAATCAACTTTTACTTTGTGACAGTTTGTTCATCTAAACCTCAAAATTGCCTTAGAAAAAAAACAGTACATTTCAGTTTTATTTACAAGGAAAATGAGGCCAAGAAACAAAAAAAATGTACTCAGTGTTACCCACCTTGAATGCAAGCTTCTACATAAAGACTTGAGATAAGAAAAACACTTGCCAAAAAGTGGATAAAGACATTAATTCTCATAGTTCCAAAGAAATATATATTACATACTCATACACAAACATATAAATATTTAACCACATTCATCCCCAAAATGATATTCCCTGAATATAAAAACAAAAACCATCAAGAGAATTGGTAGTTTGACCAGAAACATGGATTTATCTATCTTCTAAGTCTTTTAAACTAATTCAAACCTGAAATACAAAACAAGTCCCAGTTGGAACACTTTTTAAAAATGAAATATAATTGACATATTATTTTATATTAGTTTCATTTGTGAAACATAATAATTCAGTGTTTGTATATATTGTGAAACAATCACCACAGTAAGTCTGTTCAACAACCATCATCATACATAGACATTTTTTCTTGTGCTGAGAACTTTTAAGATGTATTCTCCTAGCAACTTTCAAATTTCCAATTCAGTATTGTTAACTGTATTCCCTCTGCTATCCATTACATCTTCAAGACTTATTTTATAACTAGAAGTTTGTACGTTTTTCACCCACTCCCACCCCCTCCTGTCTCTGGCAACCACCAATCTGTTCTCTGTATCTCGGGGTTCAGATTTTGTTGTTCTGTTGTTGTTTTAGAGTATACATATAAGGGAGAACACACAGTATTTGTCTTTGTTTGTGAACACATTTTTAAAATAATTGTTTTTACGTATAAGAAATATAGTACAAATGTGTTTGTCATTCATGTCTTTCCCCAATGACCTTTGCTTTTATAACCTGAAAAGAAAGGTAAGTCATTAAACTCAAAGTTACTGAGTGATAAACCGATGAGTGAAAAACTGAGACATGAATTAATACATTAGCAAGAGTCATTCTTTAAGAAAATGTGATCTAATCATGCAGTATACAGTTGGTTGATATGTAGTAATTTGGTGGGTAAAGCACAGTTTGGCATCAATTGATAAACATTGTAACAATGATTAAAACAATTAGCTTAATACCTACTCTCTCAGTCTCATATCATAGCTGGATTGTATTAAATATACTTTTTAACAGTCAAACTGTAGAGTTATTGATAAAGGAAAGAATAGAAACTTAATCTACTATCTGAGGCTTGAAAAACAACAAACTACATACAGTTTCTTTCAATTTAATTTATTAGTGAAACCAATCTGCAAGAATCACTTCTTAGGTGATATTTCTCACAGTGATAATTATAAAGGCAGTCAAAATTGTACTTGTCATGGTGTGCATGTGTTTACATTTTGCTCAAAATTTTAAGGAATATGTATGTGTGACATAACATCCTAAGGAACACGTTTCTAGTGTGGTGTATTAAAATTGTTTCAGCATTACTGATGCTTTACTTTTACGTATTAATTTACTGCACAATTTTTCCTTCATTTCCTGTCCATTTCATGTTAGGTTTGTCTTCTTTTTTATCTAGTAATGTCCTGAGCTGTCAGATACTAAAGAATTTTGATGATACAAATTGTACATATGTACTTATTTTCTAGGCCTTCCATGAAATTATGGGGTCCTTGAGGACTTTCTTATTTTCTCTTCTCCATTACATAATGGAATGTACTCAATAGAAGACATTGTCACAATATTCTTATTAGTATAATATTATTCCCATTGTGCATTCATGACCCTAAGACTTAGACAAGAAATGTCTTTTGTCTATTTTCACATAACTAGAAAACAGAACATCAGAATTTTTGTCTATCTGTGTCCAAACTCAAATTCTATTCACATCTATTATTATATTATTGCCTTTCCAATTCATCCAATTCTCTTTGTGTGTAGGTATATATATATGTATGGAGATGGGTGATGTTTATGTATACTTCTATATTTTGAGTACTTCTTTGTAATCTCCAATAGTGTTCCATGGAATTGAAACTTAGATTCATACTTAAGGTTTGGTAAATTATTTATGTTTTTTCATTAATTTTTATTAAATATACTCAAATCAGTTGTTATATGTAGATAAGTAAATATCGGGTTTAACGTAGAATGATTTCAATATTTTAGGGATTTGTTATATAAGTTAATTTGGAGAAAGAAGTTATTCTAGAATAGACAGCAAACTTGAAAAAAAAAACTCAGCTTCATTCAGTCTTTAATGGACTAAACTTATCCATTTTGTACATGGTTTTATATATTATCCCAAATTATCTTGTAGTAACCTACTATTTCTTAGTCTTGACTAGTTTCTTACTTCCAAGACAAAGAGACTGGAGCAAAAGCTACAATATTCTCATAGTTTTAAAGCCCAGCTCCTGCACATTTGTGAATGGCGAAGAGAAAGGCCCTGGCTTTGCCAGAATTTTCTCTAAGGTCCTGGGGAGCACAACCTGTAGTGCAGGTGACTTGAAGTTCCATGAAACAGACTTTCAAAGTGGGATTTGGGAGACAGGATGGAGTAACAGACAAATAACTTCTTCTTCTACTAATAGGCTTGAAATGTTATCAGCAAAAGTCATAATACTTCTTGTGATCATTTCTTTCGAACATAGTAAGTACTTTATATCCCAGTGTGGTTACCTTCTACTTTTATTTTATCTATGTTAAACACAAATGAAACTTTTACTAAATGTGCTGTTACTACCTACTACACCTTCCTTGCCAATCATAATGTGATACCTGCTGTCCTAATACTGCATACACCCTCATTCCAAAATGCCATTCTGTTTTTAATGACAGATCTACCTATGCTTCTAGTCCATAATCCCCAGAAGACAGAGTCCAAAGCAAAAATGTCAGAGTCCAAAGTTTTATTGGATGCAATTCTAGAGAAGCAGCAGTGAAGGGAAAAGGGAAGTCAGGGAGAGAAGGAAAGGCAAATGGAAAAAGGCATTTAATGAAGCTCATCCCAGATTAACCACTGCTACCACCAGCAACAAAAAGGGGATTTCTCACTGTGTTAGATTGAACTATTGGTTTCAAGTTCTTCACTCCACCTAGATCCATTCTCTTTGCTTTATAGCTTTGCAGTTCCTCTCATTAGACGCAAAACATCTTTCCCTAACTTATTGGACTTCAGTTTCTTACCTTAGTCAGGCTTTCACATTTGGATAACTCTTCTAGCCACCAGTTAGCCTAGAACAAGCGAAGGCACATTATTGAGATCAGGATATCATGAAAGGGCTGAGTGAATCAAAATGATGCAAGGACTATACTGGATTTAGCTCATGTGTCATTGCAGATTGTCACAGTCTTGCCTACTTCCCGTCCAGGATTTAGCAACCTGTCCTGCTGGTCCTGGGGACAGTTTGTATTATTTCTGTGGTTATAAAGCCTTTGCTGCTGCACCTGCCACCAGAGTTGCCCCTAAAACCTCCATTTGTGCCTACTCTTACAAGGAGAGACTGGTGTGTATACACACTAGCTAAACCCAACCCCTCAGAAACTTCTCTGGGGCCTGACTCAGGATTCTACTCCAGAGTTCAGGAGAGCTGGTATGGTATTGGATGAACTTACTCCTATAGGATATGGAAGTAAGGAGGCAAAGGTCAATAGTTTGCACACCTTTCACATCTATTCCAACTATTCTAACTAAATGTTCTGAGATCCAGTGGTTTCAAAAGTCCTGTCTGAATTTATACCAGTGAGACTGAGCAATTAGTAACATTGTCATGTAGTCTGGCCATGCATCTCCTGTAGTTTCTTTTCTTCACTTTTTCTCCACTTTATTTTTTCCCTCACATCTTCTTCCCTAGGAAACTTCCTTTTCCCACCTCAGTAAGACATTAACATGAAAGTCTTTTGTCTCTTGGTCTGTTTTCTAGGATTATGACAAAGATATATCAGTCATGACCTGTTTTCAGGTCACATTCTCTGTACCATTTTCCTTAATATGATATTTTGACCAGTAACAAAGAAATAAATAAGCACTCTTTGAGGGCAAATGAGCTTGTAAGCAAAATACTATGGCTCTTCTTAGCAGCATGTGTTGCTGCTTTATTAATTTCAGTGGTTAAGTACTGAAGAGTGAGCCTCCAACAGAGCATTACCTGGCAACAGCTAAAAATGCAAACACATTGCTAATTGCAGCATTACCTCCTCCAGCCAATCAGAAACAACATAATCATAAGCTATCGGCAACTAAGCTGCACTGGGAAATGTTATTTGGCTGAAAATAAGGTAACTATTTGCTTGTTCCAAGATGAAGCAGTTCCTCTGACACATTTGAAAGAGAATGCTAATAAAATAATAATAATAATGATAAAGCTTAGTAAACTAATCTTCTATTTTGTACCATGTGGATAGGAATTCTGTTATTTTAAAAGGATAAATTTCCATCTTTTCCCAAACTGGATTCTCAAAGTAATGAAGTAGATATGTAGTTTCTGGCCTGTATCTCTCTTACATGAAGTGGTAATGGAATTTTCTGGATGTGTGGAGAGTTGGCTATTCCACCCTCAAAAAAATCTCTAAAAACCTCAGAGTTTGTTATCTAAGTCCAGGAAGAAAAATAAAAGTTTTTGAAATTAGACTCAAAGCCCAGACATTTTTAATGAGTGTAGATATTTGGTAACATTATAAATGAGCATTTTAAATATGCAATATATTTTGTTTGTGCTCTGCATATAATATATATCACATGTCGAAGGTGTTTGCATTCTAAAAGTTTAAATTTATAACATTATGCACTGATTACTCAACATGCCAAACAAAAATTGAACTTTTAAAATCTTAATAGTATCATGTAGACACGTATTGATCATTTATTGTGCTGAGTACCTTATGTGAAATATTTCACTGTGTATTGCCAAGGTTGTATATGAGGGATGATACCATTATCTCTACATTATCAATAAAGTATCTGACACTGCGGAGTTGAAATAAGTGATAAACTTTGTGTAAAATAAGTGACAGAGCTGGGACTCAATCTCAAAGCTATTTGACTCCAGAATTGATAGTCTGAATTAGACTAACAATAAAATTGTTAGTAATCACTCCTGCTCACTAAAATAAGTGAACTCTGGCATTCTTTCTCTTCCTTTTCTAAGCCATACTTCTGTCACCTCAATCAACTCCACTGTCTAGAGCACGTTGCAAACATTCACATGGCTGGATAAGTCATTCAGGTGTTGATCCCCCCCCCCAAAAAAACAAACCAAACTAAACTAATGCCCATTTATACCCAATAAGATAGCTCAAATTAGAGCTAATTATTCACCTGCCACTCAGAGAACATCAAGACCGATTCCTTCATGTATTGTGTCTTGTTTACCTCCATTTCCATAAGAAATCAAGCTTCACAGAACACTGCTCTTCAGTGAGACTCCTGTCCATACCACTTTCTATTTTCTTAGTATAACCAATCATCTACCCTTCTCCCAAGCTCTCCCCTCCCATGGTGCTATGTGAATTTCATACTCTTGTCATCAGCATATCTCCAAATTTCTAAACACCTCTTTAGGCATTGCCATCGTTTTATTGCTTGTAAGTGCCATGGGAATACAGGGAGGTGATTCTCTTTGTTCTTCATTGCTTATTTATTTATTTATTGTCTCCAAAGCTTTGATTTTTATTCTGTTCATTTTCCAAGAGAATGACAAACTATTGACCCATATTATCTTGAGAGCATAAAGCCCTAGATTAACCATTAGTCTCTTTTCACAGATAAGAAGGGTTAGTGAATATTCTCATATAGGTTACTATGCAATCTGAATTAAATCTCTTATTTTGTTTCTTGTCACAATGAAGTTGATCCTACGGACATCTGTTTACTAAAAAGAGCAGAGTTTCTCTGTAATAGTGAAAAGCTTAATTCTTAGAATCATTGACTTAAACCTTGATACTATTGACTGTTAGAGCAAACCACCTTCATTAGAATGTTTGTTTCAGAAAATACTATGTATGATCACTTAAAGTTAGAAATAGTTGGTCATGGGAAGCATGCTAATTGCTATACCTTGCCTCTTACTCATTTAGTTATGCTGTAGGTCAATGAGACTTATATGTAGCTGCATCTCAAACATATTCCCTATATGTGATTATTTCTTATTTTAGACATTTGTCTTCCCCTTTCACTCCCTAGTTCCTCAGGGGTAGCAGTTCTTTAATTCCCCTTATTATTAGTAATGCTGACCTTAAAAATTGTTACTTAGATTAGTATCCCTCATTTCTGTGATAATAATTAATGGTCCATCAGAACAACCAACACTTTCTATATTCCATCAACATGATGTTCTCATTCTCCCATATACCACCTTTCTTGGTAAAGCCACAACCCCAGTTAATTTATTTTCTCCTTTTTCTTTATCTTTGGAAGGTTGAAGCCCAAGTCATGTTAGATTATTGCATTTTATGACTGTTAACACAAATAGCTTTCATTATGACCATGATAATCCTAAAATAATTTTCTACATACTTTAGCACTCTTGTAAAAGATTATTTCATACCCTCTCATCCTAAATTTCTAAAATTTGTTTTCATTCTTAGCTGATAATATTGTTTAATTTACTGCCAAAACAAAAACAATAAAAGATACACTATTAACAGGAAGACAAGTTAGAGGCTAGGAAAAAATAGTTGCAAAACATATATCAGACAAAGAACTAGTATGTGGAATATACAAAGGAATCTTACAAGTCAAAAGCACAAAACCTAAAAAATCAGAAAGTGGGCAAAAGACATGAATAGACACTTTACTGAAGAAGATATACAGGTAGTAAATAAGCACATGAAAATATGTTCAACATCATTAGTCATCAGGGAAATTCAAATTAAAACCACTATATATTACTGCGCACCCATCAGACTGAATAAACTACAGACTAATCACAACACCAAATATTAGTAAGGATGTGGAAAAACTGGATCACTTACACATTGTTGGCACAGGGTGATGGGGATAAATGTAAAATGGCATAGCCACTCTGAAAACCACTTAGGAAATTTCTTATAAAACTAGCCACGTAATTGCCATATGACCCAGCCATTTATTCCAGAGAAATGTATTTTCACCTTAAAAATCTAGAAAAGCATGTTCATAGTGTCTTTCTTGTAATAGCCTAAAGTGGAAATATCCAAGATGTATGTCAATAGATAGTTAAGTGAGTTGTGGTATATCCATACCATAGAATGCTATTCATCAATAAAAAGAAACAAGCTATTGATAGATACAACATAGAAGATCTCTAGGAAATTATTTGAATGAGAAATCCAAATGCCAAAGACTACATACTGTATAATTCTATTTATGTAACATTCTTGAAATGACAGATGAGAACAGATTATTGGTTGTTAAATGTCAGGGATGGAGGCTGGAGGAAAGTGGAGTAGCTATAAATGGGCAACGTAAGGAATCTTTGTGGAGATGAACATGTCTTTTATTTATTCTGTGCCGTGTTATGTATTATAGTTTTACATGATATACTCATTGAAGGAGACTTGCTAAAGGATACATAGTATTTCTTTTTTTTTAATTTTTTAAATGTTCATTTAATTTTGAGACAGAGAGAGCACCCGCGTGCCAGTGGGGGAGGGGCAGAGAGAGAGAGGGAAACACAGAATCTGAACCAAGCTTGAGGCTCTGAGCTGTCAGCACAGAGCCCGATGTGGGGCTCGAACCCACCAACTGAGAGATCATGACCTGAGCTGAAGTCAGATGCTTAACCAACTGAGCCACCCAAGTGCCCTCATAGTATTTCTTAATATTGTTACCTACCATTGTATGTGATTCTAGTTATTTCACAAAAAAATTGTTAAAAAATAAACAAAAAGTAAAACCACAGCAAACAAAAATCTTTCTTGATATCCAATTTTCCTCCAGCTATTGCTTTACTTCTCAATTCTCCTTCATAATAATTTTAAAGGCTTATTTATACTTACAGTTCTGGTTTATGCTTCTACTTTCTCATCAACATTGATGTCTCTCTAATAAGATTTTCATTCTCTCTACCCTTTTAAAATAGTCTTATTAAAGATTTAATCTTGCCAAATTCAGTTATCAATTCTCGCTTCTCATTTAATTCAAACTAAAAAGCAGAATTTTACACAACTGTTCACTTTCTTCTTCCTGAAATATTGTGTGTATTATGCTTTAGCGATATCATCTCCTGTGTTATCCATTTACTTCATGGTTCCTGCTACTCAGTCTTTTTATAGATTTCTCCCTTCCTTATAAGGAGAATAAGGAATATTCCCATATTTTGAATGGAGCATGTACATTATGTCACAGATTTTACAGGAATATTTCTTAAAAGTCAACTTAAATGGGGGTACCTGGGTTGCTCAGTTGGTTAAGCGGCCGACTTCAGCTCAGGTCATGATCTCACCATTCAGTGAGGTCGAGCCCTGCGTTGGGTTCTGTGCAGACAGTGCAGAGCCTGGAGCCTGCTTCCGATTCTGTGTCTCCCTCTCTCTCTCTGCCCCTCCTCCACTCATGTTCTGTCTCTCTGTCTCTCAAAACTGAATAAAAGTTAAAAATTTTTTGAAAAAAAAAAACCTTAAATGTTCACAAATAAAGCACTGGTTAAATATATTGCAGTATATCTATATGATATAACATCCTAAATTATACATGAAATAAAGAATACTTTTTAATTTTTTACCATCTCAACCATTTTAGAAGTGTACAATTCAGTAGTTGTTAGTGTATCCACACTGTTATGTAACAGATCTCTAGGACAGTTTCATCTTGTAAAACTGAAGCTCTATACCCATTTACTAATTCCTCATTTCCCAGGGCACCTGGGTGGTTCAGTCGTTAAGCATCTGACTTCGGCTCAGGTTGCAATCTCATAGTTTGTGAGTTCAAGCTCTGCGTTGGGCTCTGTGTTGACAGCTCAGAGCCTGTAGCCTGCTTCAGATTCTTTGTCCCCCTCTCTCTCTTCCCCTCCCCAATTGCACTCTGTCTTTCTGTCTCTCTCAAAAATAAACATTAAAATTTTTAAATTAAAAATAATAGTTCCCCATTTCTCCCTCCAAAAAGTTCCTGGTAACCACCATTCTACTTACTATTCTTAAGAATTTGACTTTAAAGTGTAATCAGACAGTACTTGTTTTTATGGGAGTGGTTTATTTCTCTTAGCATAATGTTCTCAAAGTTCATTCATGTTGTAACATGTGACACTATTTCACCTTCATTTTTAAGGCTGAATAATATTCCATTGTATGTACATACCATACTTTGTACATCCATTCATCTGTTGATGGATATTGGGGTTGCTTTTACCTCTTGGCCATTGAGAATAGTGCTGGTATGAACACAGATGTACTGAGTATTATTCCATTGTATGTATTTACTACATCATCTTTATCCCTTTATATGTCAAAGGACATTTGGATTGCCTGCATCTGTTGCCTATTGTGAATAATGCTGCTGTGGACATGAGTGACCAAATATTTCTTCAAAACCGTGCTTTCAGTTATTTCAGACGTATACATAGAAGTGGAGTTGCCGGATCAATTGGTAGTTCTGTTTTTAATTTTTGAGGAACCACCATACTCTTTTCTGTAGTGGTAACACCATTCTGCAATTCCACTAACAGTGCCCAAGGGATCCAATTTCTCCAAATCCTCACCAACACATTATTTTCTGTTTCTTTGTTTTGTTGTCCATTTCCTTGTTTTATTTTTAGTGGCCATCCTATAGCATGTGAGGTGATAATTTACTGTGGTTTCGACCACATTTCTCTAAAGATTAGTGAAGTTAAGCATCTTCTTATGTTTGTCGACCATTTGCATACTCTTTGGGGAAATGTCTATTCATGTCCTTTGCACATTTTTAAAAGAAGTTATTTAGTTTTTTTTTTTTTGAGCTATAAGAATTGTTTATTTATGCTTTAAATTAACCTCTTATAAGATATATGATATGTTAGAATAAACATATCTTCTCCCATTCTCTAGTTTCCCTTTTTACTCTGTTGATTGTATCCTTTGGCCCATAAAAGTTTTCTTTTTTCAATACACATTATTTATTTATTTATTTATTTTTAATATAATTTATTGTCAAATTGGCTAACATACAGTATGTGAAGTGTGCTCTCTTAGTTTTTGGAGTAGATTCCTATGGCTCATCACTTACATCCAACACCCAGTGCTAATCCCAACTCAATACACAAGTTTTAGAGCAATCTGAAGTTCACAGCAAAATTGAGGAGAAAGTACAAAAAGTTCCTATATATACTCACTGTCCCTACACAGGCACAAACTCCCCCACCATTGATATCCTGCACTTTGTTATAGACAGTGAACCTATATTGACACATCATAATTGCCCAAAGTCCACAATTTGCTTTGAGGTTTATTCTAGGTGTTGTACATTACATAGGTTTTAACAAATGTATGTATAATATATGTCTACCACTGTAGTTTCATACTGAATACCATCACTGACATAAAAAAAATCCTCTGTTTTCTGTTTATCCTAGTCACTTTACTCATCCTGACCCCTATCAACTATTGACCTTTTCTAGTCTCATAGTTATGTCATTTTTAGAATGTGAAATAGTTCAAATTATATGGTATGTAGACTTTTCAGACTAGCTTATTTTACTTAGTAATATACATTTAAGTTCCTTCATGTCTTTTCATGGCTTGATAATGTATTTATTTTTATTACTGAATAATACTTCATGGATGTACCACAGCTTATTTATTTTCCTATAAAAGATATCTTCATTGCTTCCAAGTTCTGACAATTATGAATAAAGCTGATGTAAATATCCAAATGCAGGTTTTTGTGTAGACATAATTTTCAAGTTCTTTGCATAAATACCAAGGAGCATAACTCCTTGACTGTACGGTATGTTTAGTTTTCTGAGAAACTACTAATCTGTTTTGAATGTTTGGAAAGTGTAAGGTCTTGTCTAGATTCACTTCTCTGCATGACTTTTTTCCTACCGCCATCTATTGAGAAGATTCTTTGCTCCACTGTATTTTTTTACTCCTTTGTCAGAAATCATTTGAACTTCTTTACATAAGTCTATTCTGGACACTCTACTTTTTCCCCCATTGATCCATTTTTTCTTTTGCTAATACCACCCTGTGTTGATTACCATAGTTTTATAGTAAGTCAAAGTTGGCTAGTGTTGGTCTTCCAACTTTGTTTGTTCCCTTCAGTATTATGTTGGTTATTGAGGTCTTTGTCTTCTACATATAAACTCTAGAGTCACCTTGCCAGTACCTATAATGTAATGTTGCTAATTTGCTGGATATTGACTTGACTCTGTAGATTATTTTGGGAAGGACTGTCATCTTGACATTTTGAGTCTCCATATCCATGAACATGGAATATGTCTCTCTTTATTTAGTTCTTTGACTTCTTACATTGGAGTTTTGTAGTTTTCCTTATTTAGATCTTTCACATGTTTTTTTAGAATTATACCAATTTCATTGGGAGGTAAGAGATAAAATAAATGGTAATATATTATTAATTTACTTTCAGAGGAAGGGAGGTGACTGGTAAATACAGAACATAAGAAAGACTTATATGGACAGTATACTTTTTGTATCATTTTCAGGATTTTAAATATAAGAATAAACTTTTAAATGATAAATTAAATACAAAATGTTTCCCTTTCTCATGAGCTATTTTATTTTCTTTATCTTTTAGTTGTTTTCTTTTTTTGGAGCAAAGATTATCTTGCCTCCTCCCACCCCAATTTTCAATGTCTTTGATGTGTCAGAGAATTTACAACTTAGACACGATGGGATAAATCACATTAATTCTAATAATCACTGAATGAATAGAAACTCGGGCATTTTGTTACCTGAAACAACTTAGATGAATTTTATTAAACTTACGGTTATTTTTTACCAGAATTATTTTTATGAGGTCATTCAATGACTCTTGCAAATAAAAATGAACATCAGCTCAGTGAATTATTAATGAAATGATTCTGTTTATTTAGAAATATGGCTACAAATAAAAAATGCACCTAGAATCTTCACTAAGTAATACATTTTTATATAGAGAGATACAGATGAGAATATATTGCCTAATTTTGAATTTTATTGCCAAACCACAAATCACATCAAATAGCTACAATTAGATGGATGGATTTGATTGTTATCCATTGAGTTAGCAACTCAATGATAGTAATTAAATAATATGGTAGGAGGACAAATGCATTTTATTTGACCCTCCTATCCTCTCTTATTAGGAAGCCTCTCTAACACTGCTTCCAAAGCACTAAATCAAATTAATATTTCAGAATATAACTTCCTACTACAAGGTCCCAAAGCCTTCTAAGGTAATACACTTAAGTGTATGTTCCAAGATGTTAAGTCCTTGTAACCTCTACTAAAATGCTTAAGAGCTCAGAGTTGATGTCAAATGTTAATCAAAATCTTTTGGCAAGTATAGAATTTTAATGGAATTGCTTGGATCTTGAATTAAAGCAGATTTTTAGTCCCTGAAGTATAGGGCAAAACCTTGGCATATTAGAGATCCATTCTCTGGCATTCATTAAAAAAGGGCAATCAGAAACATAAAATGAATGCTATTCATACAAGCTAGTGGCATTAAGTACATTGGTTTGAACATTAACCTTATCATCTCATGAATCTAATTGATTTGTCTCTTGTAGCCTTTGACCAAAAAAACCAAAAAAGAGATTTCTATCACTCTTACTCATTTATCTTTCTTTGCAAACACATCCTAATCCATAGTAGCTAATTTTCTGTGAGAATCTTTCAGAACTCCAGAAAAGAAGCTTCCTTAATTATAACTCTTTGCTTCTCATTTTCTTTCTCATTTCCAGATTAAGTAATAGTAAAAGTTTTTTTTTTATGTATCAAGAAAGGCAAAATAATTTAATCTTTGAAAAAATCTTTCTGTGAAATTTGGAATCAAGAAAAAGTGGTTGGTTAGCTTCTCAGAAGGTCTTTGAATATGCATATTCTGAAACTCTGAGATTATATATTATTTTAAAGGAGAAACACATCTTTTGTAATATAGAGGAAAGAAAAAATTAAATGCTACTTTTCTTATTAAAGGAAGGACATGTTTTGAATTTCAAAAACCATATCATTTGCCTTTTATAATTTATATGTAGGGAAAATTTTATTTCTATTTGACATGCAACTATCCACTATTTTACTAATTATGGCCCTACAAATGAGAGATCATGAATTTCTATACAGGACACACTAAGAATGTAGGTGGTGAAGTTCATTGCAAGAGCATGAAGCAAGTTTATCATAATCAGTCATATTTTCAGAAATTATTTATATGCTAAATATATGTATATACATTTGCTTTCCTTTGCCTCAATTCTTATTTGCTTCATATATAGTAATTATTTATAAGCCACAAATAAAACAAAAGTATAAGAAAGCAGGAATTACACATCTAATGCATCCTTCTAACCAAAGTGTAACCTGAGTAATATTGTATAACATTTTGTAACCACACTGAATTTAAACAGCATGGAATTCCTACAAATATAGGAAATACTGCCTCATGAAAGTTATACATCACTTTGCATATTTATGTTTATATTACATCCATTTATTTTTATTTTTGTTCTGACCTTCATGAACACACCTTCACCAAAAAACTACATAAATATTTCCTGAAAGCACAAGAAGGGTTGGTAGAAAAAACACTTTAATATATACCTTTTAATTTCAATATTTACTGCAGGTAGATATCTTTTGGTTTTTGAGTCATAAAAATTAACTGATATAAAAAGTTAACTTTACAAACCTTATTTAGGAAATTCAAAAGACAACATATTCTTTTAGTAATTGTCTATGTTGTTTTGTTATCAAGGCTATACTACTTTAAAGAAAAATGATTTGGGAGTATAACCTGTTAAGTAATTTATTAAAACTGATTTATTAAAACAGTATATTTCATGAAATATTAAGTAATCTGGGCTTTGGAAAAAAATAGACTTTGAAAACCTTGGCTTCCTACTTACTAATGAAAGTGAGTATGTTACTGAAGTTTTAATTCTAAGTTATCTTGTCTATATTATGTGGATAATAATGTACCTCTTATGCCAACATTTGGGGCTATTGAAATGGATAAGTGATATCTCCTCAGATAACTTTGTTGATAAGACTTTAAATAATTCCTTAAATTATCTTTATTCATTGGCATGGTGTGTAAATTTCTGCACTGAAACCTGTATAATTATTTATCTTATTAATTATGAGTAATTTAACTGAATAAAATTGAATTCCGAGTTCTCATAGGAGATAGGGATATTCTGGGTATAGAGTTAAGAGGCCTTTTAAAATGCCTCAAAGTAATATGTATTAATATATATTTTGATTTTAACTAGAGATCAATAATATACCTGTTTTACCTATATTCTTATTGGAAAATATAAGTAAGATAAAAATTGCTTTAAATATGTTTGTAGACATAATGTTAATTGTAAAGACTATGTAACCACCACTCTTGTCTAGTGAGTCCCTTCTTATTAAGAAACTGTTGTCCACCTTCATAGGTATAACCTCTTTCAAAATTTTATGATCATTATTTACTTATATTTATTGTATCTGTTTAAATTTTCTTTAGATTTTTAAAATCTCTTTTTAATCCTTCCAGGCTTTTATTATTTATGTTAAACAATACATATTTTTATTTTCCTCCAATGTATATTTGTCTTTTAACAATTTATCTCATCTAAAAAAGTTTATCTGATCTACATTAATTCTTTACTTCTTTTTGAGAGTTTATTTTGGTATTATTTTGTAGAGTTCTATTTGAGAGTTTATTTCGGTATTTTGTAGACTTCTTAGGATGAATTCTTGATCATAATATTTTGCTTTATTCTACAAAAGCACATAATGCTATAAATTTCCTATTAAATACTAATATTTAGGATGCCATACATTTTTCTATGTAGCATTTCATTAATGTCCAATTCAAAATATTTTCTAATTTCTTCTTTGGATAATGAGTTTTTTATTTATAATCTATCAGTATATCTGAAGTATACAAATATCTTATTTGTATACAAATAATACAAATATATTTTTTAAGTAATTTGAACGTTATTGTTTTATTGATTTCTAATATAAATGCATCTGACCAGAGAACAAGTGTATGATTTCAACGATTTGAAATTTGTTGAGATTTTCTTATACTTGTATATCTCAGTATATGTTGAATTTCATAAGTATTCTGGTTGGACTTTAAAAAAAGAGTGTGTGCCCCACATTTATTCAGTATAGTGTTCTACATGTTGCATTTATTTATCTTTAGGCCATGATTGTTAAGCTTGTTCAAATCATCTATAAATTGGATACACTCATGCACACACACACCCATATGTGTATATATATATATATATATATATTTGGTCTATTTGTTACATTAGTTAGTAGGAAAGGTGTGTAAAACTCCCCCTCTCTGGATTTGGAATTGTCTTTTTTTTTCCCCTTGTAATTTTCCAACATTTTCTTCTGTGTGTGTGTATGTGTATGTGAGTGTGTGTGTAGAGAGAGACAGAGGGATTACTTTAAGTGAAGTAGAAATTTAAAGTGATTATATGTGTCCCAATATTAGGGCCTTATATATACATGTAATGAAGATAGATACATAGATAGATATATAGATACATAGGTAGATAGCTATGGAATGCATTGGCTTCAATTAATGCATTTTGACTTGACATATATTTTGTTTGATAATAATGAAAATATGCACACATATTTTTAGTTTTTATTGACAGTATTTTGACCTTCTTACATTGTCATGTTTTCATTTATGTCTTGCTTAGTACAGTCATAAGCTGTATATATAATTGAGCTTTTTGTTTCATATAAGCTGATAATTTTTTCAGTATGAGCACTTACGTTTTAGTATAACCCCAGTAGATTTAGAGATTGAATATACTATTTGTATATGTAGGAAAATACAAGAGTTTTAGAGCAGATTAAATTTCATTTATCTCCTCCTGACTACTGTTCATAAATTATAATTATGTTAGGTTCTAAAAAAATAGTATTATTTTACACAGTTTTGCTTATCTCACATTATTAATTCCTGAAGTCAAGATAAGCAGTGATTCTCAATCAGGAGTAATTTTGTCCCCCAGGAAACATGTAGAAACACCTGGAGATATTTTTCTATCTGAAGACATTTTTTTGTTTGCTCTAACAACTGGCTGGGGGGATTATACTGATTTTCAGTGAGTAGAGGTCAGGGAAATTGCCAAACATAGACTAGCATAGGACAGCTACCCACAACATACTCAAATACAAGTAATTCTGAAGTTGAGATAACCTAAACTAGGTCATGCTAAGGTGACCATCCACACGGTCAGATGATTACTTATCACTCACTCCACCTGTTCCTAAATTGGAGTCATCTTTTCTCAGGCTCCTAGACTGAGAAAGTAGCCATAGCCATTTTCTGTAATAATATTGGTAATTGTTTCAGAGAGAAAGAGAGTTCTGAAGAGTCTTGAAATAGACATCAAAAATTTGGCCTGAGAAAAGCATATGTCTTTTCTGCTCACTACTTTATTACGAGCACTAACCAGGTAGCCCTGTCTCATTACAAGAAAACCAATAAATACATTCTTACTGGGGTGCCTGGGTGGCTCAGTTGGTTAAGTGGCTGACTTCATTTTGGTGCAGGCCATGATCCCAGGGTCAAGCATTGTGTGGGGCTTCATGCTGCATGTGAAATCTACTTAAGATTCTCTCTCTCTCTCTCTCTCTCTCTCTCTCTCACCATCTGCCCTTCTCCTCTGCTCGTACTGTCTCTATAAAATAAACTTTAAAAATACAATTATATATATAAACATATGTATATTTTTGCTAAAATAAAATTTAAATTTAATAATATAATTATATATGTAATTTTATAATTATATATAATATCATGATATAATATAATATGGTATGATATAATATAACATAACATAATATAATATAATTTTGCCTGTAGGCAAAATATAATCATATACCTCCGAAGTGAGAAAGCTCAGAAATCCAGTTTAGTCTCAATATGACCTCACACCCCAAGATTTCTGCATGACATAATAATTTCCGCATAAGGAGTGATTCATGTTGATCTTTTCATCCTATCTTGATGTTTTTGTCTTTTCTATAACTTTTATTATTTTCCCTTTCATCCTGTTTATGCTTTCCACTAATATATTGAACATGTGGTACCAGCTCATTTTAACATTTAACGTTCTTGTTTGACAAGAATATTGTCTTGGCTCTGTTTCTATTTTGATTGGTTTTTCACTTCATTATGGAAGACTTTGATCAGCTTCTTTTAATGTATGATAATTTTTGATGGACATTATGTTATGTTAACTTACCTTTAGGTTTACAAATTCTATTTTTAGCTGGTTCTTATCAGCTATTATTACCATCCACTGAATTTTTAATATCGGCTATTTATTTTTTATTTATAAAATACTCAATTGTTCTTTTTCTAATTGACACTGTGATTCTTTGTAATTCCTTTGTAATTCCCTTTCAGCTCATACTTCTTAAAATGTTGTAGATGGGGGTGCCTGGGTGGCTTAGTCGGTTAAGCGTCCGACTTTTGCTTAGGTCATGATCTCGCGGTTAGTGGGTTTGAGCCCTGCGTCGGGCTCTGTGCTGACTGCCAGCTCAGAGCCTGGAGCCTGTTTCAGTCTGTGACTCCCTTTCTCTCTGACCCTCCCCTGCTCATGCTGTCTCTCTCTCTCTCCTAGAAATAAATAAAAACATTAAAAAAAAAACGTTGTAAATGTATTCACTAGTTTTTGTTTAATATTCAATAACTAAAGAACCAAAAAACCATGTGAGGTTTTTTCCTGTGGCCCATTATTTCTGATGTCTTGTTTATGAGGAAAAGATTCTTTGTATAACTTTTTGTCTTTTGCTATGTGCTGATATCCTAAAATATTATTTTTAATAAAAATATATATGGGGCACCTGGGTGGCTCAGTCGGTTAAGCATCTGACTCCGGCCCAGGTCATGATCTCATGATTGTTGGGTTTGAACTTCACACTGGGCTCCATGCAGTCAGCTCAGGGAATTTCTAAACTTATTACCCACCTGTGCTGACAGCTCAGAGCCTGGAGTCTGTTTCAGATTCTGTGTCTCCTTCTCTCTCTGCCCACCGCCCCCCCCCCCACTCACACTCTGTCTCTCTCTCTCTCTCTCTCTGTCTCTCAAAAATAAAATAAATGATAAAAATTTTTAAATATCTATATATAGATATATAGATATTAATTATGGTATATTATTCTAGAGAGATTCTGAGTGTCTGCCAGTTTACCAGGTATAATCTCCTGAATATAGTATGTTCTAGAATGATGACAAAACTTTTTTGAGCCTTAAAATTCTCTGAATGACTCAGGCAATGAAAAGGGTTGTGGTGCTCCAGGGTTTTTACATTTCCAACTCTTTGATTCTCATGTTAAAGGGATGTAGGGATGTAGGCCTTCTTATATGTTAGTATTGGAGGGAAGAGTTTCCTTTTAGAATCCTATGTTCATCTTGCGTCATGGGGATTATTAAAAGCAGAAATTAAATTTCTTCTTACCAACAAACACACGCAGGGAAAAGCATCTACTAAGATTTTTATTTCTTTCAGTTATGTTTTTCCTTTACTTTTAGGCTCCAAGCACCTATAATTGGGCTCTTGGATGGTTTTAAGAAGAGGTTTATTAACATATATAGTCTCCAGTTTTTATAATATTTTTTCAAGAGAATACATGGTCTAAAATAATTATCCTGCTACTTTTGGAAATAAGCGTACAATTCATTTTTTCTACATATTCATTGTGACATCTGTATCTTTGAAATATTTTAGGATTTGGTGACCTTTTAAGTGTTTTAATATAAACAAAGTTAAAATGATTACAATTTGATTTTTAGAATATGGTTAAAAAAGGACTTATATATAGTTTTATAAAGAAGATAAAGAATTAACATTTCTTTGCATAAAGCATTTGACATCAGCCAAGAACATGTAGGTGCTACTTTCTTGAAAATAATCTTTTTATAAGTTGGGTTTTTGATATATAGACAATTTTAGGCTGAATTTGAAGCTACTCCTGTAGATGGGTACACTGAACCCTACAAGTAATGCCTTGAATTTTCAAGGGATAGAACACTCAAGATCTCTGGAATGAATTGCACCATGTATTGCTTAATTAACATAGGACACAATATTTTTGTTAACAAAATTTGACCCCAGACCACAGTGATTGTTCAGATACACACAGAGTCATCAAGATATACAAATGGCAAAAGTGAGTGAGAGCCAGAGGAATTGCATCAGGCTGAGCAGCAAAGCCTATATTGGGAGATAATAGAGACACAAAAGAAAGTATGATTCTGTGTTAATCATCTCTAAAACTAATCCACTTTTGAATTCCTAGAAGATGTGGTAGAAAGAAAAGATTTATATAACTTTATTGGGAAAACTCCTTCATGAAGAGAAGAGTCTTTCCAGTTGACAATATAAATTGATTTGACAAAATGGTATAAACAGTAAGCACCAAAGCACATAGAGTTAAAACTTATCAACCTCTGAGAATGTATGAGAACTACATCAGTTCTTTCAGAAAATCCAACAGGGAATATTACAGTAGAGGATCACGATAAAATGATTAAGCATCTTGATAAGAACACAGTTATAATTTCACCTTTGGAGTATTGCTGCAAATATGATTTATTTGTATTTAGCATTTGATGACAGAAAAATAAATTCATAGAAATTATGTCATTCAACAAAGATATTTTAAAAAAGCTTTAATCAAAGTTACATGTGTACATAAAATGTTAAGAGTTCCTTCCTAAAATGTAAGCTGATATCACTGAGCTGAATCTAGCCAATTTAAAAAGAATGAAAAGGAAGTGAAATAAATGTTAAATAAAGAGAAAAAAACATAAATGTGAAGCTTTTGTATTAGCAGAGGAGGGACAATGTATTGCTTAATGAGCCCAATGCCTACAATTATTCCCAGATAAAAAGAGAGGTGTTAAAGGCACATTAACTCTTTCGAACCACTAACCACCTAATTTGCAATTAGGGAATATTTCACAAAAGATATAATAGAAGCTGTTAGATGTTTTTAGAGATTTCTTGAAATTTGTACCATAAAAATTCATGAAAAGCAAAAAACATGGTTTAGAGATAATGATTAGGACAATGCAAATGAAAATAAATTTTATATAAACTTTTAATCAATACTGAAAGAGTTTTGGTTTTAGTACATAAATAGAATATATTTTCTTCAGAAGACATGGGAGACTTTTAGGGTCTATGATACTTAAATTAGAAAGCATTTTACTTTGTGATCATTTTAATTCTAAAAGTTTCAGTTGGTTTTTCTTCCTTCATTTCAACAGCATTTCAAAACATTCATTTGTATCTGATAGCATTAAATACTTGAGCTGAACAATGGGTTCTTCAGGAGAATATTAAATATACTAAGATATATTTAGGCATCATTGAGAATTCATATTTTTATAAAGACTATATAAAGAATATTCAAAAGTTAAGGGATTCTGTGTGTTCAGTGATATTATGCCATCATATTTTCTTAGGACAAAGAATAGTATGACAAACAAAACTAAGCGATTTAGCTACTCCTCTTGTTTCCCCCAGTTTTGACCTTTCCTTATTATTCTAGTGGTTTCTAAGACTAAATATAAGCTAGAAACAACATAAGACTGCTTTTAGTTTTGGTATAGAGCAATGCCTACTAAAAGATGAATTTGTTATCAACCCAAAATTTTTATATAGTTTCACCCAGTTCTTTTCAGGTTTGAACTACCATAAGCAATATATTTTTAAATGTCTTAAAAATGCTGTATTAATATTCTGCCAGCAGAGCAAAACCATTTTTATTTATTCTAATTTCCTCAGTATTTATTTTGAAAATGTAAGAAAGCCTTGGAATTTATTTAAGCAGATCTACTACTGCTTCATATTTACTGAGGCTTTAAAATATAATTTGAATTTGATGGGTTCTCCTCTATCTAGAAGAAAAATATGCTTTAGCTGCTCAAATATTTTTGAATAAAATAAGCACAGTGCTATCTGGAGTGTAATGAAATTAAAATATTGGGTAACTTCTAGTGCCTAGCACTGTGCTATGGATATCCAGGAACTCTTATGGTCACCTACTGGATATGATAAGCATATTTGGTTATAAAACGTATAGTGTAGTGGTTAAGAGTAGATGCTCTAGAGTGAGAAAGATCAGAAGTTGAGCCTCTCCGTCTATTCCTTGCTAGTTCTTTGATTTTACAGAAATTACATTTCTAAGTATCTGTTGCCACACAGAAATGTTCTCAAGATTAAAATAGAATTTATGCTACTAAAGTTTAAAGTTACCTACAGTCCTTAGCACAAGTTGAGCCCTAAGAAATAGTCATTGTTTTTATTACAAAATTATCCCCCTAATTTTTTTTCACTGGAAATGTAGTATTGATTCATGTACCATAGAACTATGTAACTTAAAACAAGGTAAAATTCCTTTAAATATAACAATTTATTGAATAATAAGTAAAAATATTAAAGTCCTTTAAATTAAATCTACGTCATCCTTAGATTAAATTAGCTGTAGCATCAAGACTTAATCTTCAAATCTGAAGCTTGCCGCAATTTTTCTGTATCATTCTCAACTGTCAATTAATTTGACACTAGTTGTTATTTCTAGTGTGAAGAAGATTCGTCTGAAATGCATTCAGTTATTTTGAGACAAAAATTTCTTACCTAAATTCCAATATGTCCATTCCTATTTTTCACACATATGTCTCTATATACTTACTTGTTTGTTGCATGTGGTATAAATACATATACATTACACATTAACTTTTTTCCAACAGTTGAAGGTTGCATTTCTCTTTTGAGTATAAAACTCCTGTTATACTGAAATATAACAAGTAAAATTCTGGACATTGAGTTCATTTGACTTCTTGAGATCTATATTTAAGTCATTTAGCTGTTTGTGCCCTTATTTATAAATTATAGCCCTCTTTAGCAGATGGCAAGGAGAATGGAACGTAAATTGTTCTTTAGCTCTTTCCTATTAGATGGAATACCCTATTAAATCCAGCCACTGTCTGCCCTCACTGTACCATGGCATGCCCTTTTCTTCCAAAGTAACCTTAATTAATTCACGGGATATATTTCAACTTATTGAAAAAGAAAAGTAGAGGAGCGGAGCTCCTCATTAGCTCAACTGGTTAAGTATCTGGCTCCTGGTTTCAGCTCAGGTCAGGATCTTGTCGTTTGTGAGTTCGAGTCCCACATTGGGCTCCAGGCTGACACTGCAGAGCCTGCTTGGGATTACTTCTTTCTGTCCCCCTCTCTCCCTGAACCCCCACTTGTGCTAAACAAACAAACAAACAAATAAACAAACTTTAAAAAAAGAAAGAGATTGTGGTTTGGATTATAAAAATGTTTGGCTAATCATAGAAAAAAAAAAGAATGAAAGACTACCATATCAAGCCAAAGAATATTGCTTTGTGACTATGAACTAATGAGTTTAGGTCTATTCAGTGGCTGAAAGTTTTCTAAATATATGTAACCAATTTCAATATCTCAACTGAAAACAATCATCTAAGATTATTTCTTTTCTGATTTCAGGTTGAGATTTTTGTTTAGACAGCATGGTTATTTCCTGAAATTCCTGAAACATTTCATATACAGGAAAAAAACCCAACACATTCATTATAAATAAATAGTTCACAATTGTTTTTAAATTTTTTGTAATTAAAAAAGATGTTAATGTTTATTTATTTTTGAGAGAGAGATAGCAGGGGAGGGACAGAGAGAGAGGGAGACAGAATTCTGAAGCAGGCTCTGGACTCTGAACTGTCAGCACAGAGCCCAAGCCAGTCTTAACTCAGACCTGAGATCATGACCTAAGCCGAAGTCAGATGCTTAACTGACTGAGCTACCCAGGTGCCCAAATACTTCACACTTTTTGAGAGATTATTTGTGCTAGTCCCTGCATTATATGTTACATGATTATTTCATTTAATCACTAAAATAACATATGGATGGAGTAAAAATATTACCCCACTGCTATAATTACTAATTTTTAAAATGCATAAACTTTATTTTAGAGAAGATTTAGGTTTACAGAAAAATTGAGTGGAAAGCACAGATAGTTCCCATATACATCCAGCCCATTCCCCCACACAAAATCTCCTGGAACATCAATATCCCACATCACAGTGGCACATATGCTACAAGTAATGAACCTACATTGACTTATCAATGTTATACAAAGTGCTTAGTTTATGTGTGAGTTCACTCTTGTTTCTTTCTATGGATTTTGACAAATGTGTAGTAACGTATACTTACAATAGTAGTATCATGCAGAAGAATTTCCTTCCTCCCCACTAACCCATGGCAATCACTGATCTTTCTTCACCATTTGCCTTTTCCAAAATGTCATAAATTTGAATCATACAATATGAAGCCTTTATAGACTGGCTTCTTTCACTTAGTAACAATGCATTTTAGCTTTCTCTATGTCTTTTCATTGCTTGATACCTCATTTCTTTTAGGTGATAAATAATATTTGATGATCTTGATATACCACAGTTTATTTATCCATTTACCTACTGAAGGACATCTTAATGACTGCTTCCAAATTTAGGTCATTATAAATAATGTTACTATATAATTTCCATCTGCAGAGTGTTCAACTATTTGTGAGTGGTGATTGTTGGATTTTGTGATTAAGAGTATATTTAGTTTTGTAAGAAACAACCAGACTGTCTTCTAAAATACCTGTACCATTTAGCATTCCTATCAACAATGAATGAGAGTTCCAGTTACTCCACATCCTCACTGCATTTAGTGTTTTCTGTATTTTGGATTTTAGATGTTCTAATAGGTATGCAGTATTAGTTCATTTGTTTAATTTGCTAATGATATGATGTCGAACATATTTTTATATGCTTTCTGCCATCTGCATATCTTATTCAGAAAAGTGTTGATTTATGCCCTTAACACATTTTTAATCAGGCTGTTCATTTTATTATTATTAAATTTTAGGAGTTCTATGTATATTTTGCATAGCATTCCTTAATAAATATATCTTTTGCAAATATAACCTCCCTGTCTGTGGCTTTTCTTTTTAAACAAGAAACATTTATTTCTCACAGTCCAGAGACTGGGAAGTCTGAGATCAGGTATGGTTGGGTTCTGGGGAGGACCTACCTCCTACTGTGTAAACTTCTGCCTTCTTCCTGAATCCTCAAATAGAAGAAAGCAAAGAGAGAGGACTAGCCTCTCTTCCTTTTTTAATAAGAACACAAATCGCATTATGGCGTTCCACCTTCATGCCTGTTTACCTCCCAAAGACCCCACCTCTAAAGTCCATCACATCAGTGCTTCCATATATGAATCTTAGAAGGGACACAAATAATCATTCCATAGTGCCAGTCCACAAAAGAATAATCTGTTCTTAAATGAGCTAGTAGGATATTTCAACATTGATCTTATAACTGGGACATAAAAGTGCACAAGCATCTGGCTTTAGGGAGTCCCAAATAGACCAAGTTTGGCCACTCCCCACTTGGCAAAATCCAAAGGCAGAGAGATAAACGGTGATGAAATAAGAAATGAATTTATTTCAATAAGGCCAACACTGGGAAGAGAGTGGACTGGAATTTCAAAGACTGTCTCCAAAGTGCTGAAAATACTTCCAATGTTACATAAGGAAAATGTGGGACAAAGTCAGTTGGTGCATGCAAGTGGGTGGTAAGGTTCAGGTTGATTATTTTCTTGGGGTTGGTCATGCAGGGTCTTTCTGGTGTAGGGATGTCCCCATTGCTTGAGGGGGTATTTCAGTTCCTATCACAGGGTAATTTGCCAAATGGGTCTTTTGCCTGATAATTGAAAGATAAACTGAAAAGAACTTAATCAATTAGAAAATACAGACTGAAGTCAAAATGGAGGTAGCTGAGGTCCTCTTCCAATATGTATAAAACTCAAGAAATTTCTAGCCATCCTCAAGAGTTAACTTCAGAAGAAATCCACCCATTCCCACTTCAGGCTATGACTGATTGTTCTGCCTTCAGCCCCAGAATGAGCACATGGTGAATGCACAAGTAGAGGCAATCCCCATGGTCTGCCATTGCTGTTGAAGTAGAGGGAGCCACAAAGGATTTCCAACATACGGTTGTCTTGCTGAGAGAGGAGAGACAGAAAGCATTTTGGCACAAAGGAATTGGTCCACTTGATCCAGGGCATACAGGGAAAATAGCCCATTCATTTCTTGGAATCTTCAAGTGTTTTGATGCAGATGAATGGGCTGGAGAAAAGAATCTCAGGGCTGCTTTCCAGGTTTGAATGGATGTGGCTCCTAGGAGAATGGCAGGGTCCCTGTGGTAACTCCTTCATGGACCTAATGCACTTGGTGTAGAAATGCACTTTTTAATTTGTAATCTTCTGCTATCTCTTACCCTTTGTAATCACGCCATTGAATTGAATCCTTTCAAAAGTCCGCGGTAGTATTGATGTGCCACTTTTTCCATATGCTATAAATTGTGTCAGATGTTTTTTCTGTCTTAATTGTAATTTAGTTGACATACAATGTTATATTCATTTCAGGTGTACAGCATAGAGATTCAGAATTTCTATACATTAATATAGTTCACTACAATAAGTGTAGTCACCATATGTCATGATTCAATGTTATTAGAGTATTATTGACTATATTCTCTATGCTGTATTTTTCATCTCTGTGACTTATTTATTTTATGAATGAAGTTTGCACCTTTTAATCCCTTTCTCTTGTTTTGCCTATTCACTCCACTCACCTCCCCTCTGGCAACCATCAGTTTGTTCTCTATATTTAAGAGTCCGTTTGGTTTTTGTTTGTTCATTTGTTTTGTTTGTTAGATTCCACATATAACTGAAATTATATGGTATTTTTATTTCTCTTTTTGACTTATTTCACTTAGTTTAATACACTCTAGGTCCATCATGTTGTCAAATATGGCAAGATCTCATTCTTTTTTATGGTAAGTAATATATATAATCTCATTCTTTTTTATGACTAAGTAATATATATATTACTAAGTAATATGTATATGTATACATACATGCATATAAACCACATCTTCTTTATCCATTCTTCTATTGATTGATAGGTGAGACACTTCTTTATCTTGGCTATTGTAAATAATTCTGCAGTAAACATAAGGATGTCCATATCCTAACTATTTTCTTCAATCTGGGTTAACTCTCAAAGTTTCAAATAACCTTAAAATTTAGGAATAAAGTGATATGTTTTTTCTTATGAGGACTCTGGACTCCTTATAAAAGGTATAACCTTCCACTTACAGTCTCCCCAGGTATACACTTCTTTCTTTCACAAGAGCATTAATTTAGGCTTCACTAAACACAGCTGTATACAAACACAGGTAAAACACCACAGTATTGAATAAGTAACAGAAAATATATATTAAAAGACTACTGTGTACTAGGCACTACTATGGGGAATGGGGATACAGCGTGAAGACACAGTCTTTGTCCTTAAAGAATTTGCAATGTTTTGTAAATAATAATATAAAACACTATTGTTCTATTTAAGATCAGTTGTTTTAAAAGGATCACTTTGGCTTTGATATGGAGAATAGAAAAGTATAAGCACAAGGTAGAAGTAGAGAGATCCTTTTGAGGTCTTCCAAAAGAGTATAGTTTACACTAATTATCAGAGGAAATGAAAGTGGTCAGATTCAGCTTGTAATCTCAAACTAAAGCAGATAAAACTTGTTGATAGAATGTTCTTAGAAAAATGAATAATCTTGGGATTACAATGCAAAATCCTCTAAACTTTTTAAACTTATAGCATATTAATATTGGTTCTCTCCAGTAACTGGTTTCTTTGACACTGTAATTTTAATAAAGTAGATGATATTCATCAAATGTCTGAATTCATCTTTTTCTGTTGAATTGTCAGTGCTGGCAAGTTTATATAATATTCTTTGGAGTTCAGGACTGCCAGTGCACAAAAATGCGATCTAGAGACTTTTCATACACCCTTCCAGGCGGATCTTCCATGACCATTTTAGCTACACAACTGACTATACAAACAATGGATATATGGCAAGTAGAACTCATGAAGCTCCAATATTAACAGCAACACAAAGAGGTCTTAAGGATATAGCACAACTTGGCCACCTCACCGCTGGCACTACATTTCTTTTCCCCTTGAACACACTTGGCTGATCACATGACATGTTCTACTGACATAGTTAACACCCTGGACATGTGCAGGGTGAGAGAAAAGTTCTACCCTCCTCAAACGAAATATGATTATAGACACATATTTCCAAATTTCTGTGGCTTCTAACCCTTGAATGTGTTCTAATGTTCATTAAACTGTTCTTAACAAATGTTAACATACTTTTTTCATTTGTATATTGATCCCAACTAGCACTTTTTTTTCTCTGTTAAATGACTAATCACACCTATTCTGTTCTTACCATACCTTTCATCAGTTTGCCTTCATAAGCTGGCTTCTGTCAGTTTTTTTGTTATAATTCTTAATTTTCAAACCAGTTTTCATTTTTATTTTGTTCTATGAACTCATTCTAATCTCTTTTTTAACACCTGTTTCTAGCTTTGAATATATAGCTCCACTTGAAATCTGATGCCAAATAAATCAGAATAATCATCTTTCATCTGGGTATGATATATATTTTAAATATTTTCTATTACTTATAAAAATAACAAAATGACCTATTACATTTTTGAACTCATGAAAACTTCTGCAGATTATTGGACTACCAATAGATCCATTTACAAGATCTTACTACTTAGAATGAGAGTCAATGCACAAATGATGTGGGCTTTCCTCAGATGCTGTGGAGTGATCCCATGGTTCACCAAAAACCCTTTTTTTGCTGTAAAAATGTAGTTTTATCCATATTAACAATATTTAAATGAAATAAAACTTCATAAAACATGATTTATATATTTGTAATCTGTTTAATTGAACTATGAATTTTTTGTTCATATGAAGATTATCACGTAATTTGTAAGTTTCTAGGCAAGAAAAAATTCAGTTACCTGTTTTACCATTACTTTTGGTTCCCATTGCACTATCATAATTTAAGTCCTGATAAGTCATGCAGCATTATTATTATTTTACTTGTAATAATTTATTTGGAAAAAGGTTTATTAGACAAAGGTGAAAAACTCTTTTCTTAAAATTTATTTTTTAAAATTTCTTTACATTTATTTATTTTTGAGAGAGCACAAGTAGGGGAGGGGCAGAGAGAGAGAAGAACACACAGAACGCCAAGCAGCCTCCAGGCTCCAAGCGATCAGCACAGAGCCCAGCGCAGGGCTCAAACCCACAAACTGTGAGAACATGACATGAGCTGAAGTCAGATGTCCAAATAACTGAGCCACCCATGTGTCCCCAAATTTAATTTTTTATGTTTATTTTTGAGAGACAGAGAGAGAAAGAATGGGAGAGAGGATGTGGAAGGGGAAGAGAGAGGAGGAGACAGAGGATCTGAAGCAGGCTCTGCACTGACAGCAGAGAGCCCAATGCAGTGTTAGACTCGAAGTTAGATGCTTATATGACTGAGCCACCCCAGTGCCCCACTATTTTCTAAAATTTAATTGAAACCATTTCAAGAAGTTTGAAGATAATTCTAATATTTTTATGTGTGCTTATTAGCATATATGATTTAATAATATTGATTATGGAAGAGCTTATGAAATTGGAAAATATCCTTACAGTCACAATCCATACACCATATTCTATTCAAAAATCTGTACACATCATGTCCACATATACAAAAGAAAAATTCTTGAAAGATTGTATAAAATGATATTAATAATACAACCAATTTTTAAAATCCCTTTCTCTTTCTCATCACTTGCTCTAAATTCATATAGTGCACAGAGAGAGAGGGCAAGATGGCGGAGAAGTAAGGAGCTCCGTACTTGCACTCGCGCCCATACATCACACAGAAAAGATCTGAAGACATTGGAAAC
>NW_024083117.1:0-34048 GCF_003009895.1 Hyaena hyaena | reverse complement strand
AAAAAAAAATTGATCTCTTATTCTAATCTGTCATTATTACATCATTTAAATTCCATATATGGACTTAAAATGTATAAGACCTCATCACCATCTCAGTAAACCTGTAAAGTCAATACGACCAGTCATAATAACCTCAGTAAGAAGACACCCCGTTTCTTTTTCCTTACATTCTGTCTGTCCTTAACTCATCTTTACTCCAAGTCCATGAACAAATTTTGTGACAGTCTTCTATGTTACATAAATGTTGTTTCCCTAAATCCAAACCCCAAACCAGCCAATGTGATACATTGTAGGGCATGTATACATTAGGGTAGAGGATCACCGAAAGGCTAGAAGGATCTCCTGCTTCTGGTTATTCAGGCAGGTAACCAGTTACAATAAATGAGACTGAGGGTGATTTATTCTGTTTTTAATAATCTATAAAAGAGAGGTTCCACAAGTTCTCTATATTTACATTTCCCTCCTGACTTTCTTTTCATGGCCATATGCTTCATAAAAAAAAAAATAAATGGAAGAAGAAACATATGTAAATCTCAACACAAGAAGTATAATAATTATATATCCCCAGAAAAGCTGTTCATATTTTTAAAAAGCAAGGGAACAGGAAACTCCTACAACCTTAATACATATAATATGAAATGGAAATCACAGAAGTTATCAAAGGCTATTTACTTTATAAAGTTAAAGAGGCAAAAATTCATATTTTTTCTTTCAATTACTCATGATTAGGCCAGTATGCTATGAAGTTTGTAAATTCTTTCACAACATACACCTACACAAAATATACTGTATTTGTCATGTAGCAAAAACCTTTATGTAAGGAGTAGGGAATTTTCTGTACACAAAATTTCAGTATTCACAGGAGACACTTGAACAAAGAGACGAAAATTTCATTTTCAGTTCCATGGCAAGACTCACCACCATTTACATGATAAAATATCTTAAGAACAAAGAAACCTCAAATTTGGTCCAGATAACAGAAAGTTCCTAATTACATTAAAAACAATTTATTGCCCTTGACTCCTTCATAAAATGTGCCCTGGGAGTTTCTCATGGAAAGAAAGGCTTGCATCTACTTTTGTCATGTTTTAGGTATTATACTCTTCTGTGTTAATATACTTTTAGCTATTTTCATAGAAAAACCAGGGGATGTAACATACCTAATCCTAGTTCCCTGGAACCAAGGGGACTTATAATTGGACTAATGATTTTTTTTTTTTTACTATGAGGAAAACTAATTAAGTAATAATTTAGAAAAAGAAAAAAAAAAAACCCTTCACTGTATGTGATAGATTTTTTTTCCGACAGCTAGAAGCCTACGACTTCTGAATTAATTTATCTGGTTATGAGAACTGAAAATTTATTTGAATAATTCAGTTTAACTCCTTAATTGCTCCACATTTGTGAAAGAAGAACAATGATTAAAAGTTACATTTTCAAATATCAAGCAGCTCTAAATTTACCGTATAGCATAGTTAAAAGACAATGAGTCTTGTACCTTGAGATTAATTGTGGGCAGGAACAGGGGAAGAATTTATCCAACAATAAACTAATCCACAATTTGAAACCTCTATCCTGAAGAGACACAATGTTTAGCAGGGAGCCAAGTGATTTGGAGGTCTAAAAGTTAGCCCTATTTTGTTTGTAGGTACAGATAGAAAGCACAGTAAGGTGTAGAGCATTTGTATTTGGCTACCTTTTATCCTCTGAGCTAGAAGGAGATGCCTCATTACTGAAGCTAAGTGAACAAGAGGTGTCATGTCACAAAATTGAAGTAGGAGGGATGGCATATATGTGTGGGCTAGAAAGGAAAGAGTGGATTTTCCATGATGTTACATGTAGTCAGCTCTCTCCTTAGGAGCTACTCAGAATTAACTTAGTGAAGGAGCATCTGGAAGTGATATCAGCAAGAAAGTAGAATAGGAGGTACCAGTTTTTGTTCTCTTGCCCTGTTCCTCCCCCCCAAAAAAACCCAATAAGCTATCCATGAAGGAAAATATCCCTGGGGCGGGGGGGGTCCACAGGCAAATTAAGAACCTGTGGCAATACAGTTGAAGAAAAAATGGAGACTAATCACACACATAGGATTGCTGGGGACACTGGCATACTTGAGATGTCTGGAGATGGCTAGGAGCAAAGAAGGTCAAAGTCTATCAGTATCAGCCACACAGCAAATGCCACCATGGTCTCCAGTGTTCTGCACTGAAGAGGACCCCAGGAGCCTTTGCCCTGAGTATCTCAAAACCTTCTGAAGCAGATGGCAGCCACAGACCCTCAGAGCTTTCACAGTGGAGAAGCTCATAATATTTACTGGTGTGGATTCCAGTGGCCTGCTCCACAGAGGACATTAGCAGCTTTTGCCACCAAGGTAAACAACAGCCACTGTCACTGAAGACCCCTGGAGAAGGAAATATTGCTATATACATCTAGTGACCCCTACCCCAGAAGGAACTGCTACATACTCCACCACCCTAGAACTGGGGCTTCCCTTTCCATCAGCCCGTGGACATGTGCTGGACTCCAGAGCCACAGTTGCTCTCCACATGCCTGGACTCCAGATCTCTGGTAGCATCATATGCATGTGTACCTCAGACTCCAGAGCCACAGCCACAATGAGCATGTTTGTACCTCAAGCCCCAGAGCCATGGTTGCTTGGCATATGCTTATTCTCGAGACTCAAGCTCCATGGTCACTCTGCAAGAAACTTCACCTAGAATGGCAAAGCCACTGCCTCAGTGAGAATGTCCATGACCCAGAACCTGAAGCCACTATAGTTCCATTTGTGCCTGAGTTCTGGACCTCAGCTCTACCATTACTCCGTGGACTCTAGGCTCTAGACCATAGCTTTGTGGCTGGCTTACAGATGCCCAAGCATCTGATACTAGTGCCACTGCAACCATGAGTGCACTGATGGGCCAGACGTGATGCCAAGAGGGAGCCTTTTGGCCACAAATTCTCCCATGGTAGAAAAAAAGATCAAAAGAACCCCAAAAGCCTTTGCATCAAAGATGTCAATAGCCATTGCTGTTACTGTGGATACCTACAAACTTTGCTGCTAAGTACCCCTACAATCAGCTGAAAGAGCTACAGGAAGAATACTGTGCTAAGCCCTCATCAGACATGGAAATGCCACACTATACCCAGCTGGCACCCTTGCATTCACCTGCAGATTAAGGTCTTTCTCTACCTAAAGCAGTTCCTAAATTCTAGAATTGACTGCTCCATCAAATATGCACACATCAATGCAAGGCTACAAGAAACACACACACACACACACACACACACACACACACACACAAATCAAGGAAACAAGACAGAAAGGAGCACAATGATTTTCCATGAGGAAAACCCTATGGTGGATACACACAAGATAAAGAGAAAGGAATTAAAGCATACCACTACAGAAAATAATTAAATCACAAAGGGAGACAGCCAAAGAGGAAGAAAGGAATAAGGAACTATATAATAGCCAGGAAACAATGAATAAAATGACAATAGTAAGCCCCTACCTATCAATAATTATGCTTAATATAAATGGATTGAATTCTATACTCAAAGACACAGGGTGCCTGAATGGATTAAAAGAAACAAGACTCTACCTCAGGAAACTAGAAAAAGAAGAGCAAATTAAATCCAAAGCAATCAGACGAAATTAAATAGTAAGTAGAGCTGAAATCAAAGTTGAAAACAGGAAACCAGTAGAGAAAGTCAGTGAAACCAAAAGGTGGGTCTTTGAAAAGACGAATAATTTTGACAAATCTCTAGTGAGGCTAACTAAGAAAAAAAAAAGAGAAGACACAAATTACTTGTATCAGAAATGAAAGAGAAAATGCCGTTATAGATCCCATGGACATTAAAAAAAATAGTAAAGGAATACTATGACCAGTTTTATGCCCACAGATTTGATAATTAAAATGAAATAGACCAAGTACTTAAAAGACACAATCTACCAAAACACAAACATGAAGAAACAGATGATCTGAATAGGCTTATATCTATTGAAGAATTTGAGTCAAAAATTAATAAACTTCCCAAACAGAAAGTCTCAGATTCAGATGGGTTTACTGGTGAATGCAATCAAAATTTAAGGAAGAATTTATATCAATTCTATACAATTTCTTTCAAACAATAGAGGAAAGGGAATAGATCTTAACTTATTCTATCAGTCCAACATTACCTTAATACTAAAACCAAACACACTACAGAAAAGAAAACTATAGCCCAACATTTCTGATTAATATGAAAATCCTCAACAAAAAATAGTAAAATTAAAAAACACATAAAAATAATTATACATCACAACCGAGTAGGATTTATTCAAGATATGCAAAACTGGCTCAAAATTTGAAAACCAATTACTATAACCCATCACATCAACAGAATAAAAAAGAAAAACCCCTTCATATCAATAGATATAAAAAAAGATTTGACAAAATCCAGTACTCATTCATGACAAATAGTCTTAGAAAACTAGCAATAAAGGAAAACTTTCTCAACTTGATAAAGACTATTCACAGAATATCTACAGCTAACATGATATGAATGATGAGAAAATCAAAGCTTTCCCACTAAGATTAGTTACAAGGCAACAATGTCCTCTCTCATTATGCCTTTCAACACTGCACTGGAACTCCTTGATAATGAAATAAGGTAAGAAAAGGAATAAAAGTGTACAGATTGGGAAGGAAGCTATAAAGCTATGTTTACAGATGACATAATCATCCAAGTGTTAATTCTGAAAGAATCAACAAAAAACTCCTAGAATTAATAAGCAATTATTCAAGGCTGTAAGGTACAAGGTTAATGTACAAAAGCCAGTTGTTTTCCTATATACCAAAAATGAACAAGTAAAATTTGAAATTAAAAAACACAAAATCATTTACATTAGCATAAAATACTTAAGTATAAATCGAGCAAAATATATACAAGATCTATATGAGGAAAACTACACAATTTTGATGGACAAAATCAAAGAACTAAGTAAATGGAGAGATACTTCAGGTTCACATAAGAAGACTTCATATGTCAAGATATCAGTTCTTCCCTACTTGTTCTATAGATTCAATGCAATCTCCATCAAAATTCCAGAAAGTTATTTTATGGATATTTACAGACTGAGTTTGATGTTTATATACAGAGGGTACTATAAATAGCAAACACGATATTGAAGAATAACAAAGTTAGAAAATTGATGCTACTAAAGACTTTGAACGTTTCTATAAAACTACAGTAATCAAGATAGTGGTATTAACAAAAGAACAGATAAATAGATCAACAGAACAGAAAAGGGAGACCAGAAATAGACAGACATAAATAAAGTCAATTGATATTTGACAAAGGGGCAAAAGCAATACTATGGAGCAAAGGTGTCTTTTCAACAAATGGTTCTGGAACAAAGGGACATCTACATGCAAATGAAAATGAATCTAGACACAAACTTACACTCTTCACAGAATTAATTCAAAATGTATTTATGACCCAAGATAACCTAGGAACAAACCTAGATGAACTTGAATATAGTGGTTCCTTTTTAAGTACAACACCAAAGACATGATTTATTAAAAAGTTAATTGATGAACTTAACTTGATTAAAATGAAAACTTCTGTTCTATGAAAGACAATATCAAGAGAACTAGAAGAAAATCTACAGACTGGGAGAAAATATCTGCAAAGGACAAATCTGATAGAGGACTTTTGTTCAAAATACAGAAGAACTCCTAGAACCCAACAATAAGAAAATGAAAAATTGATTAAAAAATAGGCTAAAGACCTTAATAAGCATATCACCAAAGAGGATATACAGACATATATATGAAAATATGCTTCAAATCAGATGTCACCAAGGAAATGCAAATTAAAACAGCAATGAAATACCAAAATACATCTATTAGAATGGCCAAAATCTACCACTAAACTCTGGTGAGAATGTGGAACAGGATTTCTCATACATTGTTGATGGGGATACAAAATGGCATGGCCATTTTAGAAGATAGTTAGGCAGTTTCTTACAAAACTAAACATACTCTTATATGATTCAGCAGTCATGCTTCTTACTATATTTAACTTAAGGAAGTGAAAACTTATGTCCACACAAAAACTGTACACAGATGTTTATGGTAGCTTTTATTCATAACTGCCAAACTTAGAAGTTACTAAGATGTCCTCCAGTAGGTAAATAATAAATAAACTATACTACATCCAGATAATGGAATATCATTCACTGCTAGAAAATGATCTATCAAGCCTTGAAAAGACAAGGAGGAACCTGAAATGCATATTACAAAGTGAAGGAAGGTCCTGAAAAGTTACATACTGTACTATTTCAAATATATGACATTCTAGAAAAAGGCAAAACAATACAAAAAAATTAAAAGATTGGCAATTGTCAAGGGTGAGAAGTGGTAAAAAGACAAATCGGCAGAACACAGGATGTTTAGGTCAGGGAAGATTCTCTGTATGATATAAAGATGAATATACATCATTAAACATTTGTCCAAACCCATAGAATGTACACCACCACAAGTGAATCCTAAGGTAAACTATAAACTTTAGGTGATTTATGATGTGTCAATGTAGGTTCATTCTTTGTAGAAAAGTGTACCTGTCTGATGAATTATGTTGATAATGTGGGAGGATATGCATCTGTGGGAGGAGAGGATGTATAGGAAATTTCTGTACTTTTCTCTCAACCTTGTTGTAAACTAAAACTTTTCTAAAAAATTGTCTTACTTAAAAAAAATAAGCAAGACACAAGTATATGCTGCCAATTAATAGACTCACACATAGGCTGAAAGTGAAGAAATGGAAAAAGATATTCCATGCAAATGGAAAGCAAAGACAAGCAGGGGTAGCTATACTTCTATCAGACAAAATAGACTTCATGTCAAACTTGTAATAAGAAAAAAAGGTGATCATTATAAAATGATAAAAGTATTAATTCATCAAGAGAATAAAATAATTATGAATACATATGCACCCAATATTGAAGCATCTAAATATATAAAGCAAATGTCAACAGCTCCTAAGGGAAAAATAGACAGAAATTCAATAATAATAAAGGACTTTAAACAATGAATAGATCATCCAGACCAAAAATCAATAAGGAAACAGTGTACTTGAAATATGTTTCAGACCAAATGGAGCTAACTGACATTCATAGAACATGCCGTCCAATAGCAACACAATATATTCTTCTCAAGCACAATGGAATATTCTCTAAGAAAAGTCATATGTTAGATCACAATATAAATCATATGTTAGATCACAATACAGAAATCATATCACACAGCTGTTCTGATCACAATAGTATGAAAACAGAAAGTAATAACAGGAATAAAACTAAAAATCGAATCACAAAATATGGAAATAAAACAATATATTCCTGAACAACCAAAGGGTGAAAGAAGAAATCAAAAGGGAAATATCTTGAAAGCAACAAAATGGAAATATACCATACCAAAACTAATGGGATGCAACAAAAGTAAATCTAAGAAGGCAGTTAATGCAATAAATGTTATATTAATAAAAAGAAAGATCTCAAATAAAATCCTAAGTTTATACTTCAAAAAACCAGTTGGCAAAAGGAAGAAAATACAACAGATCAGAGGAGAGATAAATGAAATAGAGAATAGAAAAGCAATAGAATAGATCAATGAAACTAAGAGTGTTTTTTAAAAAAATATAAACAAAATAGACAAATCTATAGGTAGGTTAATTATGAAAAAAACAAAGCTGGGAGATACAAATAAAGTCAGCAATAAAAGAAGAAACATTACAACTGATACCACAGAAAAACAAAGCATCATGAGATGTTATTACAAACAATTATATACCAACAAATTAAATAAATTCCTAAGAATATACAGCCTATCAAGCCTGAATATTGAAGAAACAGAACATCAGAACAGACCGATAATGAGAAAGGAAATGGAATCAGTAATTATAATAAACAAGTCCAGGACCAGATAGTTTCACAGGTGAATTCTATTGAATAGTCAAAGAATTAATACCCCACAATAAACAAAAGTCCAGGACCAGATAGTTTCACAGGTGAATTCTATTGAATATTCAAAGAATTAATACCAGTCCTTCCTGAACAGAAGAGGGAAGACTCCCAAACTATTTTTTGAGGCCAGCATTACCCTTATACCAAAACCAGTTAAGGACATTAAAAGAAAAGAAAATTACAGCTTAATATCCCAGATGAATATGCATGCAAAAATTCCTCAACAAAACACTAGCAAATCTAATTCACTAGCATGTTAAAATAATCATATACCATGATCAAGTGGGATTTGTCATTCAGATTCAAGAATCATTCAACACACACAAATTCATGAATGTGATACACCACATTAACAAAATAAAGGATAAAAATTATATGATCATATCAGTATATGTAGAAAAGCATTTGACAAAATTTAGTATCCCTTCCTCATAAAATCTCTCAATATTTAGGTAGAGAGGGAATGTACCTCAACATAATAAAGGCCATATATGACAAGTTTAGACACCTAACATCATACTTAATGGTGAAGGGCTGAAAGTTTTTCCTTTATGATCAGGAACATGACAAGGATGCTTACTTCTGTTCAATATAATAGTGGAAGTCCCACCAGAGAAATTCAGCAAGAGAACGAAATGAATGATAGGCATCCAAGTTAGAAAGAAAGAAGTAAAATTGTCTCTGTTTGTAGATGACATGATCTTACCTAGATCCACTAAAATCTGTTAAAAATAATAAAGCATTAAATAGAGATGCTCAATACAAAATCAACATACAAAAATCAGTTGTACAAAAATCTGAAGATACAAATAAATGCAAAGATATCCACTGTTCATGAATTGGAAATATTAAAATTGTTAAACTCTCCATACTACCCAAAGCAGTGCACAAATTGAATATAATTCCTTTTGAAATTTCAATAGCATTTTACATAGAAATATAAAAACCAACAACAATTCATATGTAAACCACAAAGGAGCTCAGATAGTACTCACTTCAGCAGCACAAAGAATAAAATTGGAATGATACAGAGAAGATTAGTGTGGCCCCTGTGCAAGGATTACACACATATTTGTGAAGTGTTTCAGATTTTTAATTATTGAATCACTATACTGTACACCTGAAAGTAATATAACACTATTATGTTAACTCTGCTGGAATTAAAAGAAAAAAGAGCCCAGATAGCTCAAGCAATCTTGAGCAAGAAGAACAAAGTTGGAGGCATCACACTTATTGATTTCAAATTATATTACAAAGTTATAAAATCAAAACACTATGGTACTAATTTAAAAACAGATATTTAGACCATTGAAACAGAATAAAAAGCCCAGAAATAAACCCATGCATATGTATTCAACAAATCTTTGACAAAGTTGCCAAGAATATACAATGTGGAAAGATAATTTCTTCAATAAATGATTTTGAGAAAACTAGATATCCACATGCAAAAAAAGAAGGATGCATATTTCACACTACACATAAAATTTAACTGAAAATGGATTAAAGTTTTAAATGTAAGACCTGAAAACCATAAATCCTAGAAGAAAACACAGGGGAAAACTACATGACATTGCACCTGGCAATAATTTGGGGGGGGAGGGGGATATGACACCAAAAGCACAGATAACAAAAACAAAAATAAATGAAGAGGACAGTATGAAACTTAAAAGTTTTTGCGTAACCAAACAGTGAACAAAATGAAAAGACAGCTTATGGAATGGGAGATAGTATTTTCAAAACATATGTCTCATAAGAGATTAATATCCAAAATACATAAAGAACTCATACAACTAAACAGCAAAAAAAATCCAAATAAGTCAATTTAAATAAAAGAAAAGGACCTGAATATTTTTATAACAAAGATGCATAAATAGACAACATGTGCGTAAAAGATGCTCAACATCACTATTCACAAGAGAAGCATACATCAACACTACAGTGGGATACTACAGTGAGATATTACCTCATACTAATAGTATGACTATTGCCAAAAGTCTAAGTTAAGTGTTGACAAGGAAGTAGAGAAAAGGAAGAACTTGTATGCTATTGGTGGGAATGTAAACTGGAATGGCAATTATAGAAAACAGTATGGAGTTTCCTCATAAAGTTAAAAATGTGTCATACGATCCAGAAATCTCACCTATGAGTATACAGCTAAAGAAAATAAAGTCACTATGTCAGACTGGTATCTGTACTCTGAGTTCATTACAGCATTATTCTCAGCGGCCAAGATACAGAACCACTTAAGTGCACATCAACAGATATATAAAATATGATATACATATATAATGAAATATTATCTGGCTTTAAAAAAATGGAAATCCAGGAGTGGCTGGGTGGCTCAGTCGATTAAGTGTCCAACTTCAGCTCAGGTCATGATCTCACAGCTCCTGAGTTGGATTGGGCTATGTGCTGACAGCTCAGAGTCTGGAACCTGTTTTGGATTCTGTGTCTCCCTCCGTCTCTGCCCCTCCCCTGCTTGTTCGTTCGTTCTTTCTTTCTTTCTTTCTTTCTCTCTCTCTCTCTTTCTCTTTCTTTCTTTCTTTCTCTCTCTCAAAAATATATAAACATTAAAAATTTAAAAAAAGGATATTCTGCCATTTGTGACAACATGAATGCACCTGGAAGACACTATGTTAAGTGTATAAAGTCAGGCACAGAAAGACAAATACTACATGATCTCACTTTAAAATGGACTTCAAAAATAATTGAACTCAAAGTAACAGGGTGGAGTACTGGTTACAGGGTCTGAAGAGTTGGAAGAAATAGTAAGATGTTATTCAGAGGCTAAAAACCTGTGGCTAGATGATGAATGAGTTCTGGGCACCCAATATACAGCATGACTATAGTTAATAATAATGTATTATACACTTGAATTTGCTAGGAGAGTAGATCTCAAGTGTTTTTATCACAAAGAAAATTATAACTATAAGAGGTGATGAATATGTTCACTAGCTTAACTGTGGTAATCATTACACAATGTATATGTACATTCAAAACATCATGTTGTACAACTTAAATGTATACAATTTTTATTTGTCAATAATACCTTAATAAAGCTGAAAAAATCTGCATAGCAAGACCCGCCTTGGCATCTCACTTAACCAGTCCCGAAATGACTGTTTCTAATGCACTAAAATAGAGACTTGGTGATATATTGCTCAAACATCTGCAGCTGGTAGGTATCTTTTCAAAACTTCACCTCTGATTTAAACCCTATGCTTTCCAAAAATCAGTCATATTTCACCCCCAAACTGATATTAGTTTTCTGTTTATTTTTATGTATATAATTTATAGGAGTATCATTAAAAACTAATGAAATATAAGTAGAAAAAAGTAGTAAGAGATTTAGTGATATTTTATATTCAGATTACTATATTTTAAATTCTTAATTTTATTCAAAAGAAACTAAAGCAATAAATTGTATCTCATCCATTAATGAGTATTATGTAAGCAAGAGTTTCCCGAATACCACCCTAGGGACTTGCATTTAAAGAAAAGCTTTGGCTTTATATTTAAAGTGTGATGAATAAATGTGAATTTATATGTTAAATTAAAATAAAATATTCAACTATGGTATGTATTTTAATACAAGTTCTCTCTTTTATCGATGTTGTTTCAATTAAACAATTAATTGTGGGCCCTGATCACTTAAGATAAGAGGGCTTTCTAATGTCTGAAGAATGTATTGCCCAAGCAGCCAGGATTATTGCTGGACTAACAGCACAGCCTTCAGCTCTCTGTCCTCTCTGGAGATCTCCCTTGGCCAAAGAGAGCTGCCCTGACACTAGAATCTAATGACTGGTTATTTTGCCAATATAAAAGCCCCACTTCCTCATTCCACTTTGGGAAACTCTCAAAGGTCATCCCAGCTTTAGAGCTCTCTCTGGGATTAACTGAGCTCTTACTGAGACTGCATCATAGACAAATCTCTCCCCAGCTCAGAACTGCTTCCTCTGTTCTCTCTTGATTCTGAAGGCATGTTCCAATAAACATCCTGATCTTTAATGTGTGTGTGAGTCTGCTTCCTGTGAATCTCACAAGAGGCTTAATCTGGCTTTCAAAGAGCATCTAACCACTTGCAGCCTGCCTGAGAATCAATGTCAAAGTTGAAGATCTGACTTAAAAACAATCCAGAGATACAGTCCCTGCTTTCTTTCTATCCCTTTCTCACTTTCAAATCCTCTCTCCATGCCTCCTCTTTGGGTGGAGGCCCACAAAAATGGATATCTGATATGTTACTTTAATATACTATAACTTTCATTATATCCCATTACTCTATCATTGTAATTAATAACTATAATATGGTAATATCCACTGCTGCAATACATGGACTCACAAATTTATATTTCAAACCCAGTAGAAGTTCATTTCTTGCTCGTTTACTAATAGTCACTAGGTAAACAAGTTGGCATGGAGCCTTCTTCCACACAGTTATTTAGAAGTTTCTGCTATTTTCACCAAATGTTTTCCAAGGTTCCTCTAAGAGATGGCTTCACTGCAAGCAACAAGAAAGGAAAATAGTATATGCAGGGAGAGTTGTGGAGGTATTTGGAGACCACACTTGAAAATGATGTACCTCACTTTCACTGAGTGCTCAGTTTGAGGCCAAACCAAACTGCAAGTAAGAGTGTAGAAATGTAGTCTTCCTGAACATCCAGTAAGAAGAACACAGATTTGGGGCTCCTGTGTGGCTTAGTCGGTTGAGCGTCCGACTTTCGCTTGGGTCATGATCTCACGGTTCGTGGGTTCGAGCCCCGCATCGGGCTCTGTGCTGACTGCCAGCTCAGAGCCTGGAGCCTCTTTCAGAGTCTGTGACTCCCTCTCTCTCTGACCCTCCCCTGCTCACGCTGCCTCTCTCTCTCTCTCTCTCTCTCTCTCCTAGAAATAAAAAAAAAAAAAAAAACAAAAAAACATTAAAAGAAGAACACAGATTTTGTTGAGCAGGTCTGTCACAATAGGGTTATCCAAAAGCTTCATGTCCTAGGACACAATGGGTTAATTCTCGATACTCAGTTCTTCCTGGGACTTGTATATGATCGATGAATTTGAATTCTTCTTCTGTTAGACCTTCTCTGTATGAGCATTTAATGTGATTGATGCTGTTGATTTCTTTTATGTTCTTACCTTTTCTGTATTTATCTAGGTTACTCCCTATTCCTTATATCACTCTTGACTAACACATATAAGAGAGAAATGTGTGCGTATTTACTTTTAAGCAGTTTTAGTGAAGTATAATTTATACACAAAGAACTTCACATACTTAATGTTTACAATTTGATGAATTTGGATATATGTAAATACACATGTTACTGTCACCACAATAAAGGTAATAGACTTATCCAACACCTCTCAGAGTCTCCTAAATAGGACACCAAAAGCACAGGCAACAAAGGCAAAAAGAGACAAGAGACAAAGAGATATCACACTAAAATTTTTTGCATGGCAAAGGAAACAATCCAAAGAATGAAAAGGCAACGTACAGAATGGCAGAAAATATTTGCAGACCATATATCTGATAGTGGACTAATTCCCAAAATATATAAGTAGCTCCTACAACTCAGTACCAAGAAAAACACAAGCAATCTATTTAAAAAATGGGCAAAGGATTTGAACTTTTTCCAAAGATGATATATACATAAGCCAACATGAACATGAAAATTGCTCAATCATTAATTATCATAGAAATACAAATCAAAACTACAATGAAATGTCACCTCATACCTGTTAGGATAGCTATTATTTATTTATTTATTTATTTATTTATTTATTTATTTATTCATTCATTCATTCATTTTTAAAGAGAGAGACAGAGTGCACACAAGCATGAATGGAGAAGGGCAGATGGTGAGGGAGTGAGAGAATCTTAAGCAGGCTCCATGCTCAGCACAGAACCCAAGGCAGGGCTCAGTCTCATAATGGTGAGATCATGACCTGATACTTAGCTGACTGACCTACTCAGGTACCCTTAGGATAGCTATTATTAAAAAAAATATGTGTTGGTGAGGTTGTGAAAAATTAAGAACCCCTGTACAGTGTTGGCAGAAATATAAAATGCCACAGCAGGGATGCAAAACACTATAGATATTCCTCAAAAAATTAAAAATGGAAATACCAAATGATCCAGCAATACCACTTCTGGATATTTCAAAACAATTGAGGTTAGCATCTCCAACAGATATCAGCACTACCATGTTTATTGTAGCATTATTGACAATAGTCAATATAGGGGAACAAACCAAGAGTCCACTGAGAAATAAATAGATAAAGAAAATGTGGTAATGGATATACAGTAGAACATTAGTTAGCCTTAAAAAATTCTGCCATTTGCAACAACATTCATAAATGTGGAGAACATCATGCTAAGGGAAATAAGCATCACAGGACAAATACCGCATGATTCCTTTTATGTGAGGCCATAATTTTTATAAGTAGAAAATACAAAAGTGGTTGCTGAGGGATGTTGGGTTGGGGAAATTGGGAGTTGCTGTTTAATGGGTATAAAGTTTCAGTTATACTAATTGAATAAATTCTATACAACATTATATATTTCAAAATTTGTTAAGAGTGTAGATGTCACATTAAATGTTCTTACCAAACACAAAACAAAACAAAGGGAATATGTGTGCATTTTAGAGTCATATCTTTAACAAAATTCATGTATACATTTCCACAGAAATGCACAATCACACATTATCAGCATTTTATGAAGAATAAAGGAAACAGAAACTGCATATATCGATACCAGTCATCGTTCTAGGCTCTTCAGTTATATTTATTCCTCACAACAACATAAAAAGTAAATCTTGTTATGATTATGTTAGAGAGAAAGAAATTTACGGTCAGAGATAATCATCCCACCCCCACTCAAGGCCAACTAAGTAGTATATAGCAAAATTGAGATTTAAACCACAATTTCTTGTCTACAGAGCATACCTACACTTTTAATCAATAGGTCAGTTGCCTCATAACTGGTGTCTGCTAGAAACTGGAATGGGAATTATGAATAATCATGCTCAATTCAGGTCCAACATCTTAGTAGGAGTATGGTCTTTACTAAACCTAGAAAATCAAAGCTTTGGGGTTAAGATTTCAGTGCTCTATGTTCTCCAGGCACTCTTTTGACTTTCCTTTTTCCCCCTGCCAAATCATTTATGTGCTTTAATCTTCACCTTTAATACTGAAATGGTAATTCTGTAATTCCACCCAAGGAGTTTCTATATGGACCCATAGCAAACATTGGATGCAGGTCATGTATGAGCTGTGTTAAAGAAAACCCATATAAAGTGAAGATATGATATAGCTATTTAATATACTGTGAAATATATGACTTTGTTACAGTGTTAGATCTTTTAAAATTCAATTTTTCACACACACAAATAAAACCAAGTCTTTTGGTCCACAGTCCAGATTTAATGCATCTCTGGCCAAGTAAGTCCTTTCAGAAATGTTTCCCTCTCTTACTATGTCCCTAGATGTCTTTTGGGTTTTTGGTTTTTATACATTATGACAGATTCCATTTAATCTTGTCCACAAACTTGATAAGGCAAATAGGACAGAGTAACAGCCAAAAGAGTAAATTCAAAATGGAAACCAATATATAGAATCACAAATTATAAAATTAGTTAGAAGATTTGGAAAACTTTTGACTGTGAAAAAGAAATAGATTTTTCTTTATATGTCATTTGGTACTTCTTAAACCTAATATATTTATATTTCAATATCAGAAAATAATTCAACTTAATACAATAGAACAAATATTGGTTTACCACTCCACAGATAACATACAAGTCTTACCATAAAGGAGACACTGTCATCTCTCTCTCCAGCATCTTTCCAAATCCCTTTATCTTAAACTTCAAAGTTTATAAGAACTGCTTGTATTTCTCCACATATACCATGATGTTTCTCATACTATTTCTCCCATCTTGAATTTTCCCACATCCAGTAAGGTAATTTAGTTTCCTCATCTATAAAATGAGGATAATAATATCACCTATCTTGTGGCGTTATAATGAGAATATAAAGAGGTAATGTAAAATGCATAGAAAATAACTGGCATATTGAAAATACACAATAAAAATTGTTTTCATAGATAAGGAGCATAATCTGTGCTATAATTTACTTCCCAACAGTTTAGCCAATGACATACTATTAGTATAGAAATCTATTGTATCAAAAAATGTCTTTCAAATTGCTAAAGTCTACTTATTTGAGACATAACTTCTTTGAACCAATTTGCTGGTTGCTAGCAACCTGATAAAAGAGCAAGATAAATAGGATAACACACATATATACTGATAAATTATCTAAACACAAAATAAACTTCAATGTTCTGTCATAAAGGTGCAAAAGCCAGTAAGCATCCAGAAACATAAGGTCATCACTAGTCAGCACACCTCAAGTTAGAGATTGCTACATTTATGGTGACAAATAATTTGATATGTTTAACAAAATCAATAATTTAAGAAGTTCTTTATTTCTGTTTTTCTCCCCTTCTCCTCTGTTTTTCAGAGGACCACACTCTGTCTTTTCCACATCTGATATATTTCAGAAAGAATTATATCCATTCTTAATTTAAAATGAGTGATGTATTACAGAGTTTTAGATCATATATCTATTCAAAGCTGTCAGTTTCCTTTCAGCACTTTTCCTATATTCTAAAAACAAGTTTAAATTAAACATAGATCAACAATAAATCTGCCAGGTGCTGTCTTATTTATGGCACTTTGAGAAGAGATACTGATGTTATTTTATAAGCCAAGATGGATATTTTCTTATTCTTTCAGAATTAAAATTAAAACATTGAAAATATTTTATAGAATTTTATTGACCAAGAAATTTCTATGATTTTGCTAATCTGAGTATTAATCCTTCATGTGTCCCCCACATAAGATACAGGGAAGCATGTTTTGTGTATTATAAGGGAGAAGAGCCTCAATTTTCATGGCCCAAATTTGATAAATATAAAACTATAATATGATTTGAAGATTTAGGAGAGAAAGCCACAGTAGAGGATGATTTAGCCAAATACCTAGGACCTGATCTATTCCAGATATGTTATCTCTAAAAGTTTAGATGATTTAACTCCCAAAGCTGAATGATCAAAACAATTAGTATAGCATGATAAAAATTATAACAATCAAACAGCAGTTGTGCATTTATATTTAAATGCAACCTACACACACATTACCATTGATTTCTAAAAATGTTCTCTTTCAAAGCTGTATAAATGTCCAAGAGTCCTCACAACTCACTACAATCATTCATTATTATTTGTACTACCTGACCATATTGTTCTGTTTGATTCTTTGTGACAACAATATGAGGTTATCTGCTGTGTCTGTCCATTTTCTACTTTGAATAGCTGTGTCTGTTGTGATTATCTATGACTACTTACCTCTGTATGCTGGGTATGTGGGAGGCAAACAACTTCTCTCTTTATTCCATAGGAACCCAATTGAGATAAACCATAGTAGAGGCACCAAACTTAAGAATTCTCATCCACACTTGAACCCAATTTATTTGATGAGATCCTGGAATTTGAGCATGATGTGGTAACAGAATGTGGCATTTGGAGAGAAATTGGAGGGGATAAGTGTATTCTGAATATAGGTAAATATTAAAATATAAATATTAAAGTAAATAAATGACAAAAAAAGATCCATAGCTGTAATATCACATATATGGACAATCTGATTTTAAAATTTATAATGGGTGTGGGGTGCCTGGGTGGCTCCATTGGTTAAGCGTCTGACACTTGGCTTCAGATCGGGTCATGATCTTGCAGTTCATGAATTCAAGACCCACGTTGGGCTCTATGTTGACAGTGTGGAGCCTGCTTGTGATTCTCTCTCTCTCCCTCTCTTTCTCTCTCTATCAAGTTAAATAAATGAAAACTTTAAAAAATAAAATAAAATTTATAATCGATGTAAAAGGCCAAAAATGACAAAGAAAATTTTAAAAAGTAATTATAAAATTATTAGCACATTTATAACTGGGGATATCAAAATTCATTATAAAGCTTCAGCAAGGAAAGCTGAGTGATTTTCACATACAATAAACAAATAGAACAGTAGGATAGAATAAAGTGTCTAGAAATAGACCACCCATATACAGACACTTAATTTTTGAAATAAAGAAAGATGGTACAAATGAAAGTTCAGAATATGTTGATAGATTTAACTCTAAATATATAATGCAAATGGACTAATCTTTAAAATAATGAATTTCTGGGTAGGATAAAATAAAATCCAATTATATGCTATTTTAAAGAGACACCTCTAAAGTAAAACATTTATATAGGCTTATAGTAAAAAGATAGAAAAAGATATGCCCAGTAAATTTTAAGCAAGAGAAGTATATATCACTATATTTATATGAGAAAAAATAGAATTCATGGGTAAATTAAAGCATTGCTGGAGATAAAGAAGGTTAATTTATTGTAATAAAAGGATTGATTCCCCCAGGAAACTATAATCATGTTAACATGTGTTAAATCATGTTACATAGTTAAACACTATTAGGAAAAGTGTACAGAATTAAAACAAACAGATCTACAATGATGGTAGAGAATTTTTAACAGAGTTGATAGCATAAGCCAAAATAAACAAACAAAAAACCCACAAAAGGATAGAGATATGAAAGACATAAACATTTGACCTAATTGGCTCTTACAACACACATTAACAAACAATAGCAGAGTGCATATTCATTTCAGGAACACACAGAACTTTCACAAAGTTGATCATATACTAGGCCATATAGGAATACTCAACATATTTTTCTTTTTTTAAAAGTTTATTTATGTACTTATTTTGAGAGAGAGAGTCAGTGTATGCACTCAAGAGGGGTCAGGGAGAGAGAGAGAGAGAGAGAGAGAATTCCAAGCAGACTCTAAACTGTCAACACAGAGCCTAATGCAGGACTTGATCTCACCAACCATGAGATCATAATCTGAGCCAAAATTAAGAGTTGGACCCAAGTGACTGAGCCACTCAGGCACCCTCAATACTGTGAAACAATGACATAGTTCTCTGACCACAGTGTAAATTAACTTAAAAATAAAAAAAGGTAAATAAAAAATACTAAACTTATAAAATTGGAAGCCTACTTCTAAATAAACTATGGGTCAAAAAAGAATTCAGAGAAGCAGTAAGAAAGTAGTTTGAACTGAATATTAACAAAATATGATATATCGAAACTTGGACAATATAGCCAAAATAGAAGTTTGAAATGTAGACTTGAAAGTGATTAGGAAAAAAGCTAAAAATTAATGAGCTAAGCCATGTATCTTTCTTAATAAATTTAAAAGAAATTTTTTAAAAAGTAGGAAAAGTAAGTCAAATAAATTTGAAGATAAGATAGGTAAGAGCAGTTAGAACCTATCCATCTTAAGTATTCCATTCAAAGAGGACAGAATGCTTTATGAGGCTAGCATTGCCCTGACAACAAACCAGACAAAGATACTACAAAGTTATGGGCCTATATTCCTGATGAACATAGATACAAAAATCCTCAACAAAATAGTAAACCAAATTCAACAATACACAAAAAGGGTCATATGCCATAATCAAGTGGGATTTATTCTAGGATGTAAAAATTGCTTAACATCTGCAAATCAATTAATGTGATATACCACATTAACAAAAAGAAAGATAAACATCATATGATCATTTCAACAAATGCAGAAAAATCACCTGACAAAATTCAACATCTATATTATAAAAACTCTCAAGAGAGTCACTATAGAGGGAACATACCTCAACATAAAATAGGTCATATATGATAATCCCACACTTAACATCATACTCAATGGTGAAAAGCTGAACACTTTTCTTCAAAAATCAGAAACAATACAAGAATGTTAATTTCTTTCAAAATAGTATTAGAAGTACTACAATTAGGCAGGAAGAAGATATAAAAGGCATTCGAACTGGAAAGGAAGAAGTAAAAGTCACTATTTACAGATGACATGATACTATATATAGACAACACTATAAACCCCATCAAAAAAAATGTTAGAACTAATAAATTTAGTAAAGTCACTGGACACAATATTAACATAGAGAAATCAGTTGCTTTCCGATATACTAGTACGCTATCAGAAAAAGAAATTAAGAAAATAATCCCATAAATAAATTTAACCAAGGAGGTAAAAAGACTTGTATTCTGAAAACCATAAGACACTAATGAAAGAAATTGAAGATGACACAAATAAACAAATAGATATCCCGTGTTCATGGATAAAATAAAAATAAAATGTCCACACTGCCCAAAGTGACCTATGGAATTCTTTATGAAAATACCAACAACATTTTTCACAGAACTAAACAAAATATTCTGAAATTGTATGGAACCACTAAAGACCCCAGACAACCAAAGCAATCTTGAGAGAGAAGAACAAAGCTGGATGTATCATTCTGTCTGATTTCAAAACATACTGCAAAGCTAGAGTAATCAAAACAGTATGATACTGGCACAAAAACAGACAAATAGGTCTCTGGAATAAGAAAGAGAATGCAGAAAAACCCTATAAATATATGGTCAATTAATCTATGACAAAGGAGGGAAGAATATGCAATGGGGGGAAAACAGTTCTTCAATAAATGATGTTTGAAAAACTGGACAGCTACATGTAAAGAATAAAACAGGACCACTATCTTACACCTTGTTACTGTATATACACTTGTGCAATGCCATGATCCCCCTGTACCCATGTATCAGCTGGATTTAATCAATATTTGTTTCTGGGCATTTACATTGTTTTTCTTATTTATTTTACATGAGCACCCTTATGATCCAATCTCTTATTATTTCCATAAAATAAATTTCTAGAAGTCAGTTTGCTGGATCATAACATACTCAAAATGTTAAGGCCTAAAACAAAGAGAGTTTTCATCATAATTTTGACAGCAGTACAACAAAGGTAAATTTATTATTCATATACTGGTACTGGGTTTTGTTCCATATAAACTTTATTTAAACTCTGATCTGAAAGATTTGGTTATCTAAATTAGACACAGTCTCAACAATTCCAGAAGTTCCAATGAGAGTTCAGACTTGGTTGCTTGCCAAAAAGAAGGAAGTGCTAAAAAAAATCCAAAGGCTTTTTACTATAAAATATTATAGCTCCAGAATTTACTGACTGGATCTTTAAGGATTTATGTTATCACACTTGCTGATGGGAGTGCCAACATCTAAACCAAGTCACGTTCCTTATTGGAACAACACATTTCCACTCTTCTTGCATCATCAGTAAGAAAGTTGTATATTCAGTTTGGCAACCAATTAGGCTAAAAGACATAAAATCAAGTTGGAGAGGGATTAGACATATAGTAATTCTCTCAGTATAAGTTTACTGGGGTAAAAAAAGCTGATATAAATAATCTAAAGATCTTTATTTATCTTGACAGTTCATAAATGGATCACAAGCTATCAGTGCTGAGGCTGTGTAATAGCACAGGACTATGAGTCAGTAACTGATTTTATACCAGAAAGCACAATACACATGTGAGATTGGAGACAACATTACTGATTAGAATGAAGATTAGGAAAGTTCAGCTAAGTCAGAGAGAGAGGCATGCAGATCTCAAAGACTCACCATGCTCCCTTGTGGGTATGTTAGACTTGTTTCTTGTGTAGTAGAATAAACTTAAACTCTGTTCATTTTTTTGTTAGATCAAACTTATTAGATTAATTCCAAATTTCTCCTTTATGTTTTAAATAGGAGTACATTTGTTGTCATGAGCCCTGGGTGCTGTTTGGAAGTATTGAATCACTAAATTGTACACCTGAAACTAACACTGTATGTTAACTAACTGGAATTTAAATAAAAATTTACTGGAATTGAAATAAAAAGTTAAAAAAAAATAAAAGCATACAGAATTCCACCAATAGATATTAGGAGAAGAAAAAGAGAGTTCTAGCTTAAAGAAAACTGTATTTATTTTTAAAATTTTGTTTAACATAAAATAATCAATATCATAATATTAACAACATATAATAATAATATGTAAAAATAAAAAATAAAAATTAAAAATGATATTGAATGGACAGAGGGAAAATTTTAAAAACAAACTTGATCATTAGTTTTCTTTGTATAGGCTGTATACTTACTCATTTTATCGATTTTTTAATTGTAATTTGTATGAAGCTATTCATGAAAATTGCTTGTGATTTTGTAAGCTACTTTCCTCATTAAAGATATCATTATAATCTCTTGTGCATTTATGGAGAAATCTTTTTTCTCATTCTGTGTGATTTGTAAAACACTTGCATAATCATTAATTTAGTCATTCAGCAAACATTTTTTAAATAATGCAGGGTGCCTGACTATATGCAGGGTGCCTGGCTGGCTCACTTAGAAAAGCATGCAACTTTTGATCTTGGGGTCATGAGTTCGAGCTCCCTGTTGGCTATAGAGATTACTTAAAAGAATAAATAAATAAAAAGTTAAAAAAGAAATAAAGAAAAAAAAGAAGATGCTCTAAGTTAAAAAAAAAAAAACCTATTATATGCAAAGGCACAATACTAGAACCTGTGAGAGCCATAGGGAGTTCAACATGCAGTTCCTATGCTCAAGAAAACTATATAATAAAATAGTAAAATATAACCGTGTTTATAAAACAGGCAGTATTAAATACTATGAGAAAGGTATAGATAAAGTACCATGGTTGTTAGAAACATGGATACACCTCAAGCTAAAAAAATCCAGCAGTTTAATGAAGGTGGCATTTGAGTTGAACTTTTAGGATGGTTGGGAGAGGTATACTATAAAGAGACTATAGTGTAATAAAAAGCGTAGGGAATATAAATGCATAACAGTTCATTGAATTCAGAGCATGGGTTGCAAAATGAAAACCATGAAAACCCATGCCTGAAAAGGTAGGAGAATTGGATCACTATCACTTAATCCTCTGCTGGGTGTATTTTGGAATCAGTGTTTCTTGGTCAAAGGAGTAACTTAATCAAAGCCATGTGTTAGAAAACCTGGCAAAATTTCAGAAGTATTTAGGATAAAGTAGGATGCTAAAAGATTGGAAGACAGGCCTTATAAGTCAGAATACTACTGTAGGAAGTCCAGGAAGATAATGACAGTATGAATAAAGAATAAGAAAATGATAGTATGAATGACAGAATGAAGCAGCATATTGACCACTACCAGTAATGTCTTTGATAGTTCTAGACAAAAGATTTGCATCCATTGCCTTTGTCTTATTTAATTGGGAATCTCCTCCCAAGTTTCCTGGGTAGCTTGATGTATACCTTTCTGGCAAGAATTATGAAAATGATTCTTCAACTCCTGGTAGGTTGTTTCTTAGGTATGGAAATTCGCAGTAATTATGAGACAGCTCAGCCCAGAATTATGGGAGCTAGTAGCCTACTTCAGGGCACAGAACAAAGTAAAAGGGCATCAAGGTTAAAGATGCTTCAAGTGGTTGCACTTGAATTACCTCTCAGAGTAACTCTAGAAAGCTTTTTGTGACTTCCTTAATAGTTCCATGCTTTATAATAGCTATATTAGTTTGATATTCAGTTGTGTAAGAACAAGTGATAAGAGGCAGAGGTGCTGAGTGCCTTTGAGGGACATCTCAGAAAATAGATGCTGTGACAAAGGGCAGCTGTTGAGAGTCATTCATGAGGGCTCTAGCCTCTCATTTTCACTCCTCCAACCTTAGCAACTTTCTAAAGGTTCGTTATTTAGAGATCCACGAAAGGCAGCCATAGGGAAAATAACTCACACAATGTTCAGAAAAGATAAAATACTTAAAGGCCTCTACTCCCTAACTACCATCCCAGAATGAATCATCCCTGAGAGAAAGTAGGTAGTACTCACCATCTACTCTAATATTGTATTTGAAGATCAGATAGAAAATATTGGTCTTCCAATGTATTCCTAATTGAGGGGGAGAAGAGTAGTAACTTCCTGCCCTCCTAGGACATAGGGAACTTAGAAGCTCTGAAACTCTGGGGATGTGACATAAGCAAGCTGTAAAAACCTAGATTAATAACTCAGGCTTCAAATTCCTGGTAGGGAGTATGGCTTTGAAAAAAAGGTTAAATGCACATGCATCAAAATATATAGCTGTTTCTTATCAACTGTCATGGATATCTAGCACAGAAATTACTTCTGCCTCGCTGACACATTGCATAACGTGATATAAATATATACACATACACACACATATATTACACATATACACATATGTGTATATACATATACATATATATTATACTTATATATAAATCATGTTATATCTATTTTATCTCTACATCTATTTTTTTATGTATGGAGTGCGTAGGATATTGGAATCAAATTCAGTGCACAGAAGGGTTGGCATAGAGAGGCAAATTCACAGAAAACGCTGAATGGTTACAAAGGGATTTCTCATTCAGGTTGATTTGATTAGCAATTATCTATGAATCTAATTTCTCAAGTAATGTTTCTTTCATCATTTTCCATGGTAGCAAGCTGATGAACACTTCATTTACATTTTTATTAGCCTATAAAGCTTTTCCTGCTTATGCTCTTTTACCTCACCCCAAAAGCAATACTTAATGTTTGATAATAGCTAATAGAACCTATGGCAAAGATTCGAGTCCCCGCCCCGCTCCAATGACACTCAAGCTAATGTCCTCTTGTATCAATCTTACAACTGATACAAGGTACATCTTCTGAAACCATAAAATTACTGATTATGATTCATGGTCTATGATCTTGTTTCAGTCTCTAGACCAAAACCCTAGACAGTAGGAGACTGTCTCCTCACCTTTAAAAAGCAGTATGCTCTGTAGCACATTCAGTAACTAGGACATAGAGGTTCTGGTTTTGACTTCTGAGAAAAACACTTTTTAATGCCACAGGAGATGTAGTGTTCCTAAATCAGGTCTCAGTTTTTAAAGACTATGTACACTAAAGGCTTAGTTTCAGATTTAGCCTTTTGATATGAAGGTATATTAAAGTTTGGCATCACAGAACTACAGATGACTATTCAGACCAATTTAAAGTTAATGCCAACAAATGGTAATTAGAATACCTATCAATCATTAATGGCATTCACTAGGTGATATTTAAACAATAATTTATAATAATGTGCATTAACTGGTATATTTGGCCCTTGCTATGCTTTTTGTACCTGAATTCTAGTAGCTTATGATGTTCATGTAAGATTTGTTTTTCTGCTTGCAAAATTTTGGGAGACACCAGAGACAAGGCAATGGTGCTGGCCACTGTGAATGACATAGTGCTCTCTTTTTTTCTAATTCTGAATGAAGTTCCTAAGGGACTATTGTCTACTCATAGACTGGAGACAGGTCTAATACTTTTTAGTTATAATACTCCTGAGTACATTATCTCTTTAAGACAGAGAGAGAGGGAAAAAGAGAGAGAGTGCACACATTTTATAATTCCAAGCATTCACTTGTTTGTGCCTTTGGGAAGAAAACTAAAGCCATTTTAAAAGAAATAACTTAGAGAGACTTAGAAGCTTCTTGGTAAACAAAACTCTCTCCTGAAACATTCAGATGATTTAGTTAAGAATGAACTGGAACAACATCAATTGCATTTCCTTGAAATCAGAAATGAATTCCAAAATAACTGGGAAGCCTTTTTGAAGCCGTGTTTGGAGAAGTGTTTACAATCTAAAGAAAGGAAGGTAGGATACAATAAATTCAACTATAAAAATAATACTCTCACCTGCACAAACTGTATATGAAATTGTGACTTTCTGTGACGAAGAAAACACTCCCCAACCCCTATACATTACATAGTGTGTCTTCCCAGACATGCTTTTCTATTTGCTATTCAAACAGTTGTCTACAGCTACAGATAATTGATTTGTCTCTTGATAACTTTAGAAACTACTACATGAAATACCACAGTGTAACAGCTTTTAAAAGAATTATTTGACTAACTATAAAGTGTTTTACACTTGGGGGATATGTGATTGTGTGCGTGTGTGTACAATGTATGTGTGTGTTGTATTCTCGCACATATGCATTATACCTCTGTGGATTCTGGTACCCATATACTAAATGCCATATAAACTTATTCTTGAATTAATTAATGTTGCTTTATTTGCATATGTAGCAATGTCTGGGCTTTAACCTGTAAGATATTCAGTTTATGCTTTGTTTTCTGGATATGTTTTTTGTATCTTATGGGTGTAAGCCTATTTTAGCAACCCGTACAAGAGTCAAAAGGGAATAATTGTCCTTTTACGTACAAGAATACAGATTTGAAATAGATGTGAGGTGTGAGTCCTACTCATCTCATCTTATTTATTTATGCTTGGATGACTCTGTAGAAATCATTTAACTTCTCTAATCCTCAGTTTCCTCACTGATAAACTAAACTATCTATCTAACCGGAGAGCCAAGTGACAAATACAAAAGCACTACCAAATGTTAGCTAATATTTTTCATTTTCCATGGTTGAGGGAACATATGACTCATGTGCCCCCTGGATTTAAAGGGGAGAAGAGGATTTAGTTCATTTTTTAGACTGCTGACAGGATCTTAGGCCTTGCATAAAGCAGCATATGCACATATATTGATAGAGGGATAGATTAGGGAGAAATAGAGACACAGGACAACCAATATTTGCCTGTTTTTCAAAGCACAGTAAATCTAAATCTGAGTCTCAAATTGCAATCAGCATGTCTACGAATCCACAGCACATGTTCTCTTCTATTATTGAAGGAGACAGCTGCCTAGTCAATGTAAATTTTATTGTAAAATTGTTTAATAGAATTCACAATTATGGGAGGACGAACACACTTGAGACACTAATGGAAGTGCTGAATTTGATATGTGGAGACAAAGAGGGCTGTCAGACTTATCATCACTTATTGTTGTACAGAGACAGGTGGGCAATAAAAGAAAGTGACTACTAATGAAAGGGAACTCCCACTGATCCACTGCTACCATCTCTGCTAACCAAGAGTGAAAAATAGGAGTGAAATAAGCATCTAAAGTTTTGGTATAAGAAGTAAGAACTATATGTATTTTATCCCACTGTACTCATTGTACTTTCTGCATCATTTGATACCCAGGATCCTTTACTGAAAAACTCCAGACTCCTAATTACTATGATAGTACAATATGTGTGTTTTCCTCATACCACTGTGACCAATGCACCTTTGTCTCTTGGTGGGGCAGTAATTCCTCAAGTCTCTATAGATAGGCTCAGTTTCTGGCTATCTATTAGACCCAATTTACAACTTTCAGCTATTATGGTTTCAAATAGCACCTCCTCACATATAATTTTCAAAAACTTACATTAAACCCCAACTTCTCCATTGAATCCTAGTTGTGTACTTCTAAATGATTAAGGAACATTTCCACTTGAAACTTTGGATGTCACTAGTAGATCAACATGTTGGGGTTAACTGATTTCTTCTCCAAATTGATTTCTTTACTCAATCTTTTATCTCCCTCCATTTAACCATCATATCATCACTCTACAGTCCATAGTAAATTCTTTGTTCAAAGAAATTATCTTCAATACATTATTTATCAAATCTCCAAGCATTCTCTTGCTCAAAAAGTCTCAATGACTCATTTCCAATTAGGGAAAAAAAAAACCCTATTGCCTGTAAGTGTCTTTAAAGAGCAGGAATTTGTTTTATTTATCTTCTTATTCATCTAGTCATGTCTGTAGTACATCATAAACTAAAAAATATGCTCACTGAATTGAATTCAACTCCTTGAAATTTTATTCTGTTTCCTTAGTCTGGTCCGTTCCTAACATCCAAATTTACTTAAATGGACTTTTCACAACCTGTTTATCTATCATTATATTCACTCTCTTCTAAGTGTGTTCACCTCATTCTTACAATTTTTGGGCATGATTCTTTTTTCTCTGTCCAGTTCTCACCACTCCTTAAAGTGCAGCCTGGCTTCAAAACCCCCTTTAATAAATCCTTCCCCAATTCTTTCAGTCCACATTGATTTCTATTCCCAGTGAACTCTTAACACTTCTCATTTTGTGTTGTCATACCTTGCTATGCAATTGGCACATTTCTAATTGTTCCTAATTATCAAACTCACTCTGATCTTTGACTCTTTCCTCTTCCTTCCTTCCATACAAATTTACTTCTGAATTTTTTTATATAATTCTTCCTGTATATTCATTTTTTGAATGTTTATTTATTTATTTATTTTGAGAGAGAGAGAGAGAGAGTGTACACACATGCATGAATATAAGTAGGGAGGGAAGAGGTAGAGAGAGAGAATCCCAAGCGGGCTTCATGCTGCCAGTGTAGAGCCTGATGTGAAGCTCAAACCCATGAACTGCGAGATCATGACCTGAACAGAGAGCAAGAGTTAGACGCTTAACCGACTGAGTCACCCAGATGCCCCTTCCTGTGTTGTTCATTTTGTATGTCCAGCTACACTAAAATACCTTTAGAAGGAAAAGGTATGTCATATTTTCTTTTATCATTCCCATAGTATAGCACTATGCTCTGGAAAAAGTAGAGGTTAAAATATTTATTAAATGAATGAATGAGTATGAGGGGGGAAGAAAATATACTAAGAGTATTTATTGCAATTAATAGCTTTGAAAAAATAATTCAGCGTAAAAAATTTTGCATTTTGAATATGATACTTATAGGTTTTTTAATACCATTTTCTTTTATTATCTGATCTGTAACTTAGTCTCTTAGATAAAAAGAGAATAAAGGTTAATGTATACACATTTGCTTTATGCACCATCAGTAATTGTCTATAAAAGTCATGAAATGTTATACAACAGCTAATGAAGTTGGAGAACCCATGAAAAAAATGCAAGACAAGACTAGAAACCTATGTGGAATTATTTTGGTAATGTTTTCCATAAGGCTGGTAGAATTATATTTCCTTCTACACTATGATTTACAGTAAGAAAATAGATATTTCAATAGAAGAAGAGACCAAGCTCTTAACCACCTTGCTTTTGACCCTCTTATAATTCAGTGCCTGACAAACATATCAGCTCAGCACTAGACAAAAAGGATTTTGTTTTGCAAAACATATTCTGCCATTTTCCCAGCATTAAAATGCTGGATGTATCTCACTGGGACTTAATGTCTGTCCCATAAATTCTTCCACCCAGACTTCTTAAAATTTACCTTGCATTTACTTTATTACTGGCCTCAGTTGGCTTCTTTATGGAAAATATTGATATTTAGGTGATTCTAGTAAAATTTATTTACTCATAAATTAACATAGATTCACTTATAATTACAGTGAATCTCACCAAAAGGATTTATTTGGAGGGAAAATAAGATATAGTAAGGGGTAGAAATGTCAGCATGAAGGAAATTATTTTTTCCTCAATGAAATGTGTTAATATTTATTGAATGTAAGAGGCCTTCAAAGTGACACTGTTAAGAGAAGTAGATTACACCTACTTTATAAGTTTTATGTATGATTTTATGATATGCAGCTCTATTTGCTCACAGTTGGTGTGTGTGTGTGTGTGTGTGTGTGTTGTGTGTAGGAGAGTGTGTTAGCAAAGAAAAAACAATTTAATTTGCAATGTGACTAAAGGGAAAAATAGATAACTATTTAATAATAAAAAAAAAAAAAGGTATCTCAGTTACCACAACTGATAGAGTGTGAGAATCATGGGATTTTGAGAAAAGTGACCAGGATTCCAGATAGGGCTCTTTTTCTCAATGGCTTTGCAATATGTAAAGACAATTACTATACAGGAACAGTGGTTTTATATCTATCAAATGGCAGTGTTGCTAAAAACTATTTGATGAGGATTTGTAAGTAAATTAAATAAGTAATACAAATGAAAGTGCTTTGTATGTATGAAATCAATATTTCAACAATTTAATCTAAGACATGACCCAGAATCCTTCCCATGGTCTTTAAAATACTTTGTGATCTGGTTTTGTAACCATCCACTTGACCCCATCTCCATCACTCTAGCTCTAGCGCCTACCACACAACGTTGGCTCACTCATATCACACAAACATACCTAATTCTTCTCTGCCACAGAGTCTTTGTATGTGCTATCATATATATTTTATGTATAGTTTTACTATATAGTTTACTTTAAATGGTGCCCACTTCACTCTGTTTTCATTCTACCTTGTTTTATTATTTTTCTAGTACTCAGTAGTGACGTTATATATTTTCTTTCCTTTATTGTCTGTCTTATTTCTTTTTTTTTTTTAATTTTTTAATGTTTTTTATTTCTGAGAGAGACAGACAGAGAGACAGAGACAGAGACAGAGTGAGAAAGGGAGGGTCAGAGAGAGAGGGGGAGACACAGAATTTGAAGCAGGATCCAGGCTCTGAGCTGTCAGCAGACCTCAACAAGGGGCTCAAACCCACAAACCATCATGACTTGAGCCAAAGTCGGATGCTTAAGTCCGACTTAAGCCACCCAGGTACCTGTCTGTCTTATTTTCTACAACTAAATTACAAGGAAATGGAGTCTTGTCTATCTTTCCTGCTCCTCCCACTTCAGAGCTAGAACAGTATCTATAGTACAACTGATGCTTAATAAATCAACTAATACATAAGTGAATGAATGGATGAATGATCTTTTAGTGAGTCCTTAGTCTATATGAAGCAATCTGCAAAGTGCTTTAGGTGGATTATTGAATCTAATCATTACAAATAGGCCTATTACTATTTCTATTTTATAGATGAAGAAAACAGAGATGTCATGATGTACAATAACTTGCTTGAGGAAACACAGCAAGTGATGGAAAATGAACTGCCTGACTCCAACATCTCTGCTCTTTTTTTTCTCCCCAAAACCTATGCTCTTAATCACTGCTACACAGTCTGTGTGTTTCCAGCCATTTTTATATTAATTGGTGTTTGATTATATTGTTACAAAACAGACTGAATTGACTACCAAATATATAGCTTTATTTGATCCTCCAAAAAAATGTATGTAGCTGAAAAATTCAGTAGCTAAAAAATAAACCAACTACTAAAAGCCAGCCTTTAAAACAGTTAAGAACAAGAATTAAAAGAGTGAGGCTTGTTACAGGTGACCAAGGTGAGACTTACCTCCAGGTGACCGGCTATTGTAGCAATATGCAGGGCAGTGAGGCCACCATACCCAACCTGCTGTATGTCAGCTCCACTGTGAAGCAGGGAAGTGATCAATTCAGCACTGTCCTGTAAGGAAACACATCTTTAGTGTTACTATTCTACTAATAGCAGGTTTGGACACTGTGCAACAGGATATATTGATTCCCTGACTGTCAGCCAGTTCAGGTGCTCAAAGAAAACCTAAGTGTGATTTCTGGCATAAGAGTACGTGAGACAGCAGAGAGCAGCTCTGAGATGGTTGAAATGTAGGAGCAAATGACAGGGCTATTCAGTTACAATCAATCCTCTATCATTTGACCATGAAAGATAGAAAGGACATTATCTATGGTGAGGTTCTTGCAAAATCAACTCAGTCTTATGTGTAGGTCACTCCAATAAATGTGCTTTCTCCAGTAAATGCAGTATTGGACTGACCACAGTGGATTATAGCATGGAAATTCAGCAATTGTTTCTTCTCTGCATATGTGCCATGGCACCTATACATAATTAATGACACATTGTGTCATCGGCCTATAAATAATCAGTCAGTAGTGTTTTTCCTACCTTGCCTTATTTTAACAGTGAAAATGTTTGAAGTAGTATTTAGGCCTTTAAGTTAGAATAATTTATGCAATGGCCAAAGCAGTCCTTAATTTCCTGATACTATTATTTGCACTGTATTTGTCTTTAGAGAGACAAAGAACTTTTTCACAATATTAATAGCAATTTATATCCATTGAATTTTTATTATGTAATTAACCTTTCATATGCATTAACTTATTTAAGGCTGGTATATGGTAAGACTTCAAAAATGGTTAATGAAACAATAAAATTTTAAAAATATCTCCAAGTTAAGCTATGAAAAATAACTATTAATGTACCTTATTTTATAAGTCAGAACATTCAAAAGAGTGATATGGAGGGTCACATATTTACACATGATCCACAGTAATCTTGGAATGCAAACAAAAGTCTTCATGTTTAATCTTGTCACTCAAAGCAAGAATTCAAACCACAACTTCTGTATAATATTTTGCCCACCAACACCTCAAACATGAAGTCAAGTCTTCATGGGATAGGCCATTGAATTTATACATGAACATATTATTTCAAATACTGTTGGTTAAGATAATCCTCCCAATGAAAAAAAAGCAAACCCAAAAACATTTGATTTCTTAATCCTGTTACACATAACTGAAGGTCTAGGAGAAATTATTAAAAAGTGAAAAATTTCGGTAAAGAATTCCGAATAGCAAAACTAATGTTATAGCTTCAAAATTCTCTACTCTGCACATCTCTTCTACTAAATAAGTTAAAGATTTTGTGTTTCTTTACTGTTCTATTGGCTTCCTCTGTTCAGACTAGAGACATATTCTCTCTATTCTTTATTTTTTTTAATATATATTTTTTAATTTTTTTAAATGTTTTATTTATTTCTAGGAGAGAGAGACAGCATGAACAGGAGAGGGTCAGAGAGAGAGGGAGTCACAGACTCTGAAACAGGCTCCAGGCTCTGAGCTGGCAGTCAGCACAGAGCGCGACGCGGGGCTCGAACCCATGAACCACAAGATCATGACCTAATCGAAAGTCGGACGCTTAACCGACTAAGTCACCCAGGCGCCCCGTCTATTCTTTATTTTTTTTTTAATGTTTATTTATTTACTTTGAGAGACAAAGAGAGAGAGAGTCCCACATGAGTGAGCAGGGAAGGAGCAGAGAGAGAGAGGAAGAGAAAGAATCCCAAGCAGGCTCAGTGCTATCAGCACAGAGCCCAACACAGGACTCAATCTCATAAACTGTGAGATCATGATCTGAGGTGAAATCAATAGCCGGATGCTCAACTAACTGACCCACCCAGGTCCCACTCTTCATTCTTTAAAAAAACAAAACAAAACAAAACAAAAAACAGAACAAAAAAAAAAAACAAGAAAAATTCATTCCATTGGAGCTTATTCTTACACTTCTCTCTATTCGTGCTTCATTTTCCAAGTTTCTGAAAAAAGTATTGCCACTCACTGCTAACAGCTCCGATCTCATTTCTTTAGTAATCCCTAGCCATGTATACCCAAATCGTACATAAATCCCAGCTAAGTTCACTATACTCCTTACACATTGAATTTTTCTTTCTCACACCATCAGTTCTCCCTTTGTCCTCGCCTTATTTTATCAAGAGAAATCACCATGCTAGTTTCTTCCACCTGAGGCATAAAGACTCACCATTCTCCAGAAATCACCTCCTCAGTTTCAAAAGGTAATCTTTTTCACCAAATCCAATGTTGATCCTCCTCCTCCTCTCTATAGTCAGATTTTCTCTTTTTTCTTAAAGTCCTTATTTCTTTTCCTGTCTTAAAACCATATATTCCTGATTTGTTTCTCTTTGCCTCTTTGTTTCTGTCTTCCTCCAAAAAGTAAGTTTAACCCAAGCCACGTTCTCATTTCAAATGCCACCTTTGGTAATTCTTACACAATCAGATAACTTCATTGTTAGTCCAGATTCTTCTAAGACCAAATTCCATGCATCTTGCCTATCAATGGCATTTCGAATTCAAAATTCAAAATTGCTCTTATAAATATCGTTCATAATTTCCCCAGTGTTATTCGTCATCTTCTAGTATTTCTTATTCATATTAATGACATTTTCATATTCCAAATGACTTTGAGTCTCTTCCACTAAATCAGTTTCAAAATTCCTTTGGTTTTAATTCACTAGTAATTCCTACATTTCTTATTTCTAACATCGCCCTCCATTTCACAGCCTTCTAACTAGTGTTCTTATGAAGCCTTTTTCCCACTGCTGTCCATCTTCCATACTGTTATCAAATAAATATTCTTACATGCAGTTTTGATGACATTATTCTCCTTTCAATAAACTTTTCATACAGTTAAGAAATATTTATTGAGTGGGAGGGGGCAAGATGGCAGAGAAGTAAGGAGCTCTGTACTTGCACTTGCGCCCATACATCACACAGAAAAGATCTGAAGCCATTGGAAACCTT
>NW_024083116.1:0-34384 GCF_003009895.1 Hyaena hyaena | reverse complement strand
TCCGCCATCTTGCCCTCTCCCCTAGGGTGGTGTGTTTTTTAACCTTTTTTTCCCTATCATTCACATTTTAAGTAAAAGTTAGGTGAAATTGCATTTGGCAGACTTAATGGTTCCTTTTTAAATTTTTCTCATTATGTAAGAAACAGGTTCACTGTAGAAATTTGGGGACTAAAATAAAAGGTATGTAAGAATTACATCTCATCCCATCACCATTGGTTACTATTTTTGGTATTTTAAGTCACTTATTTTTCCATAAATATGCAGGAAGATTGGGAGAAAATATTCCCAAAAGTCACATATAAGACTATTACACAAAATATAGAAAGAACTCTTAGAATTCAATAATAATAATACAACCCAATTTTAAAATGAGCAAGACTTGAACAGACACTTCACCAAAGAAGATATAGAGACAGAAGATAAACATAAGAAGAGTACTCAGCATCATATATCATTAGGGAATTGCAAATTTAAACAATGACATACCACTATACATCTATAAGAATGACAAAAACACTGGCAGTAATGAACTTTGGCAAGGATGTGAAACAACAGAGCTCTCATTCATTGCTGGTAGGAATGCAAAATGATATAACCACTTTCAAAGTCAGTTTGGCAGTTTCTTACAAAACTAAACATAATCTTACCATACAATCCAGCCATCACATACTTTGGTATTACCCAAATGAATTGAAAACTTATGTTTATACAAAAACTTGCAAATGGATGTTTATACCAGTTTTATTCATAATTATCAAAACTTACAATCAAAATGTCCTTCAGTAGGTGAATGGATAAATAAACTGTGGTCCATCCGCATAATGAAATACTATTCGGTGCTAAAAAGAAATGAGCTATCAGGGCATCTAAGTGGCTCAGTCAGCTAAGCATCTGACTCTATGTTTTGGCTCAGGTCATGATCTCCCAGTCTGTGAGTTTGAGACCCGCATTGGGCTCTGCGCTGACAGTGCAGAACTTGCTTAGGATTCTCTCTCCCCCTCTCACTCCCTCCCGTACTCTCTCTCTCAAAACAAATAAATAAACTTTAAAAAAAAAAAAGAAATAAACTATCAGGACTTGAAAGAACAAAAGAGAAACTTAACTGCATTATTACTAAGTGAAACTAGCCAACTTGAAAAGGCTATATATAGTGTATGAATCCAAATATGTTCTGGAAAAGGTAAAACTATGGAGACAGTAAAAAGATCAGTGGTTGCTATGGGTTAAGGAGGAGGAAAAGATAAGTAGTTGGAGCATAGAGGATCTTTAGGGAAGTGAAACTATTCTGTATGATATCACAATGATGCATTACATGCTATTTTACATTTGCCTAAACTCATAGAATGTACACCACCAAGAGGGAACCATAATGTAAACGATGGACTTTGAATGATAATGATGTGTTAATATAGGTTCAGAATGATAACAAATTTACCACTGTGATGGGGGCAATGATAGTGGGGGAGGCTATGCATAAGTAGGAGCAGGGTGTATATGGGAAATCTCTATACTTTACACTCAATTTTGCTCTAAAAAGGTAAGCTACTGAAAAAAAGAAGAAAATAAATTCTGAGATGTGGTACGGATGAACCTTGAAAACATACTAAGTGAATAAAAAGACACAAAAGAAAGAATATTGTCTGATTCCAATTACATGACATATCTACAATAAGCAAATTCATTGTGGTAGCAAGTAGATTGGAAGTTATCAGAGACTGAAGGGAGAAGGGAATGTGAAGTTATTGCTTAATGGGTATGGAGTTTCTATTTGGAGTTATAGAAAAGTTCTGGAAATAGACAGTGATTGTGATTGCACAATGTTATGAATATAATTAATGCCATTATATTGTACACCTAAAATAATTAAGGTGGTAAGTTTTCTGTTATATATATTTTACCACAATTGAATTTAAAAAATTAAAAACCATCAGAGGGACAGTTCAGGCTCTGACATTCAATATAGTTCTATTCAACAAGATAATACCACAAGGCAGGATAATGCTTTCTTTAGAAAGGATTTTTAATTCTCTTTCTCTTATATATAATTTTACTGTGGTATAACATTTTAGGTGTAGGGTTTGATCAATTTTGACAAACATATGGGCCTTGTAACCATAAGTCAGTTAAACTATAGAGTATTAATATTAAATCGTTTATTAAAATTTCCTTACTAAAGCTCTCCAAATACCATCACCACCAGAGGCAACCACCATTCTGATTTTTATCACAGTTGCTTTAAATTTTCCTTTAACATCCTCATTAGCACATCAGCAACAAGCGGGACTGGAAGTCCAGGCAAGATTGAATCAGGAATAAAACAAACTGTATAGAAGTAAAAGAAAATCTCATCTATCTCTTGATGATTAGGGTGACAATATCAACCTGGGATGGGCACATTAAAATAAATTTGGTGTATGAATGTTGCCAAGAAGGAAACACTGAAGTTAGCTCTCCTAATCTATTGTGGTATATGACTGCGTGTCGTACATAGAAGCCAGAAATAGCTCAGAGTCTGGCTGTCTTGTCAAATGTAGGATAATGGAATAAAGTACATCTACCGAAAGCACTGCCAAAGCCAAGGAAGAAACGAAAGTAATGCTTGACTGGTTGGATCTTTAGTGCTACCTGAGCCAGCGTGAAGTCCAGTGAGCTAAGAAGGATGAGACAAAACACCACTCAAGCCAAAAGAAATAAAAATACAAGTTACAGAACCACAGACTTCAACAATAAATGTTGTAGAGTAGAATGTCCCCAGTGAACAGGGGCAATTGTCCTTAAGAAGAGCAGATGACAGCCAACATTTACCCAAAGAAGACCATGAGACTTTGAAAAGGAGATGCTTCTGCTTTGTGCTGCAGATACCCAAAAGTATTTTTCTCCTTCGAATCACCTAAATATCTTTTAGGGTAAGAAGTTGCCAGAAGATATGCTTCTAACACGATCTAAAGGATTGTTTAAATCACTCGCTATAAATAAGATATTTAGTTTAATTCCCTCCCCTGCTAATCAGAGCTATGAGGGACTAGTAAGTAAGGCCACATTACTTAGCGACAAAATATAAAATGTTATATTTTCTGTGAACATCTGAGTTGCTGTGTGAGTTGAATGTGTGGCCTTCTGCCATTGTATTTAAGAGCCAAGTTAAATAAAAATTATAAACTGTATTTTTAAAAATTGGAATCATATCTAGCAAAGATGATATCATCTAACCACTTAAATTGTTCTTATGCTTTTTTTGGGACTAGTGTTTGTAATGGGAATTTTGTGCATTTATATCATTTTTAAACTTATACCTAGTTATTTTCATTTAACATTACATAATAAAAAATTTCCATGTCTAAATATTCTCTAAAAACATATTTTTAATATCTGTATACTGTTCAAATGGATTCCCTGGAATATGTTTACATATTCTTCTATATTTGGACATGAAGTCAAGTTTGCAATTATAAGAATAATACAAATGTATAGCCAATTTGTGCTGTATCTCTAAATACTAATTTAGTATGTTTTTCCTAAAATTGGAATTTGTGAGTCAATATAGATGAAGATTTTAAAAGTTGGCATATATTGTCAAATTGCTTTCCAAAAGCTCTGTGAAAATTTACACAGCTACTAGTAGGAAAGAAAGTGCCAATCATAAAGAGTACCCTTGCCAGGACTATATAATATCATTGTGAACCTTTTCTAATTTGACAGGCCAAACATTGTATTATCTTGAATCAGAATATTTTTTTTATTATCACTGAGCAGGAAGATGATAAATAGTTACTAGAAGGCACCATAAAAAAGGTCTACTTTCTGGACCTGGAAATCCTAAAAATGCCATTTAGAACTGGATTGCCATTTCTGGATTTTAATCTAATATTATTCTAGAGCTCTCTTAGAAAAAGATGCCGTGCCTCAATTTTGTAAAATAGACTATTTTCAGGGGCAGCAAAAGCTAAAGTAAACAAATGGGATTACATTAAACTAAGAAGCTTTGCATAGCAAGAAACCATGAACAAAACAAAAGGCAACCTAGTGAATGGGAGAAGATATTTGCAAATCATATATCCAATAAAGGGTTAATATTCAAAATATATAAAGAATTTACACAACTTAATATCAAAAATAAAAACAACCTGATTAAAAAATGGGCAGAGAACTTAAATAGACATTTTCTTTTTCAGAGAAGACCTACAGTTGACGAACAGGCACATGAAAAGATGCTCAACATCCCTAATCATCAGGGAAATGCAAGTCAAAACCGCGATGAGATATCACCTCATATCAGTCAGAATGGCTAGTATCAAAAAGACAAGAAATGACAAGTGTTGGTAAGGATATGGAGAAAAGGGAATCCTTGTACGCTATTGGTGGGAATGTCAATTGGTGCAGCCACTGTGGAAAATAATACGGAGGTTCTTCAAAAAATTTAAAAACAGAAATACCATATTACTCAGTAATTCTACTACTGAATAGTTACCCAAAAAACATAAAAAACACTCATTTGAAAAAATATATACCCTTGTTTATTGCAGCATTATTTACAATAGCCAAGAGATGGAAGCAAACCAAATATCCATCAATAGATGAATGGATACGTGGTGTTGTGTGTGTACATATGTATATAAGATAAACATGTTGTGTATACATGTGACAACAAGGATGGAACTAGAGGGTATTATGCTAAGTGAAATAATTCAGACTGAAAAGACGAATACGGTATGATCCATGTAATTTTGTTTATGTGTGGAATCCAAAGAAAACAGAACAAAATAAAACAAAAACAGAAATAGACATAAATACAAAGAACAAAGTAGTGGTTGTTGGATGATGAGACAAGGGGAGAGGAGTTATGGACAAAATAGGCAAAGGGGATTAAGAAGTATAAACTTCCAGTTATAAAATAAATAAACCATGGGGATGTAATGTACAGCACAGGGAGTATATAGCCAATAATACTGTAATAACTGTATGGTGACAGATGGTAGGTAACTAGACTTATCATGGGATCATTTCATAATGTATAAAAATATTGAATCACAGTGTGCCTGGGTGGCTCAGTCAGTTTAAGCATCCAACTTCACTTCAGGTCATGATCTTGCCGTTCACAACTTTGAGCCCTGTGTTGGGGCCTGCTTCAGATTCTGTGTCTTTCTTTCTCTGCCCCTCTCCCAATTGTGCTCTGTCTCTCTCTCTCTCTCTCAAAAATAAATAGACATTTTAAAAAATATGGAATCACTATGATATGCACTTGAAACTAAGTCATTTAATGATACTTTCTAAAATGGGGCTTGATTTATTTGAATTATATTTTGAAACAGTTTGAATATGGCTATTATTTAATTCAGGGATTTTTTTAATTTAAAAGTTAGTTTATTTTGAGAAGGAGAAAGAGAGCGAGATAGAATCCCAAGCAAACTCCATACCATCTGGGCGGAACCCTATGTGAGGCTTGAACCCACAAAATGTGAGATCATAACCTGAGCTGAAGTCAGACACTCAATCACCTGAGCCACCCAGGCTCCCCAATTACTTGTGTGTCAGCCACTATGTTATGTGGTGAAAATACCATACACTGCTTCAGTTTTCAAGAAATTCACAATCTGGGACTGTAGGAGGAAGGAGACCTACAAATATATAGACAACTATAATATAATTTTCTTAATATTCATTAGAAATAAAGAGAAAGAGTTATGTATAAGAATTTATAATAGAACATGAACCTCAAGAGGCCAGTTTACCTCTATGTCCCCACTATCCAGTAAATTACCATAGAAGGTGGCACATAGTTCCTTGTTCAGATATCATTTGTTGACAGTAGGGACAAAAGTCAAGCATTTTTTAGCAGGTCCACAATATGTGTATATTGTTAACATGTACACAAATAATAATAAGTATTGCAAGTAGACACAGACACCAGTCAATTATTAACATGCATATAAATAATAGTGTTTCCTATCACATAGTGCACTTATCAGGGTCTCCCTCACTCCGCAACTGACTGATGAGAAAATCCAAACACAGTTTTTTGAGGAACAACTTGATATTATCACCTTTTCAGTGTTATTTACATGGAGAGAGATGAAAAGATTCACAAATTATAAACATCACTCATTTATTTAAAAATGTTGCTTTTCTCGCTCTTTTATTCACTCCACAAATATCTTTGATATTAGTGTCTTTTTTGTTTTAAATCATCGAATCTATATTTGGTGATATATCATCCAGATCATTTTGTTTTTCTTCTACTTTTCTTGGATAATCTTTTAGTTTGTGCTTTGATTGCTGTAAACTTTATTCTAGGACACAGGTATCTGTTCCTGTTGTTTTAAGGGAATTGTCTATGCCTTTGTCCTGTGGGTGTATATTTGTGATTTCTGTAACTTGACTACTTGCACTTATCTCACTCTTTGGGTAAAAAAGGTATATAATTATTATGATTTTAGGTCCTATTCAAGAATAAAATGAATAATAACTAAATTCACATTCAATTTTTCTTTCTTCTCTCTTTTTTTTTTTTAAACCAATTCCATCAGGAAGACTTTATAAGCACTCAACAATGTCATTGATTGAACAATTTCAAGCTAAGTAGTCTCCAATAAGACTTTTCAAAATAAAGTAAAAAGAGAGACCTGTAATACTGAAGGCTTCATAAGGATTTTAATATCAGATGATTTATTCTTTATAATATAATAATTCAGGGGAAATTTTGCCTTACATTAAGATTTAAAATATTCTGTTTGGAGAAGATAAAAATTAAAATTGCCCTTAATGTGTAATTTAAGCAGGATTTTTTCAGGTAGGTAAAAAGGCAGTTCAGGAACAAAGGTTTGTAAATTTTTGTTCTGTTGAGGTATGGACCTAGGGAGGAGGCATGGGGCACTATACCAACTTAAAGTGTGTTTGGGGACAGTGTAAAGGATTTTGAAGTTTTTAACTATTGATTGGATTTTCTTTAAAAATTTTAAGTATAAACAATGGAAATTATGTACAATGTCTTGTTACAAACTCTAGACTACAAAGTTCTTAAAAGAAGGACCTTATCTTATGTATCCCTATAGAGCTGATGAATTAGTTGGATATTTTTTTGTCCCCATTTTTGTTATTATTTATTTGTTTCTATGAAAAAGTTCTAAATATTACAGACACATATTACACCTAAACTTTATTTTTTTTAAATTTTTTAATGTTTTATTTATTTCTAGAAGAGAGAGACAGCGTGAGCAGGGGAGGGTCAGAGAGAGAGGGAGTCACAGACTGAAACAGGCTCCAGGCTCTGAGCTGGCAGTCAGCACAGAGCCCCACGCGGGGCTCGAACCCACGAACCGCGAGATCATGACCTAAGCGAAAGTCGGACGCTTAACCAACTAAGCCACCCAGGCGCCCCAAAACTTTAAACCTTCTATACTCAAATTGGCAGAAAGTGAAAATGCTTGCCCAGTGTCTTCTTCTATCTCTTTTAAAGCCTTTTTCAGCCCATAATCTGTGTGCTCAGTCAGGGATTTTAATTGCGTAAGAATAGAAAAATGGCATCCTTCTGAGCTAATTTTCCCTTAGATCTTAGTGAGAATGAATAAGAAGGGTGGAGAATGATCTAAAGATGTAGATTAGATTTGTATAGAAAGGTAATAAACTTCCAAGTGAACATAAGCTAAATTCAGATTCTTAATAAAAATGGAAACAAGTCAGTTTCCTGCTCTCATTACCAAGACTTTGTATGGCTTCCATCTTCACTCATTTCATGCTGTCCCTCCTCGCCCCCGTGACGCAACAGCAGGCTAACTCATCCTGATGACCAGAATCACCTGCCTCTACAAAGATGGTGTCTTTTCTCTGTGCCTGCTCTTCTCTTGGCTCAATGACCCCAAATTCTCAAATGGCATTTTCACATATAATTCAATGACCTTTTTTCTATGCCCAGAATCTTCAAATATGCAGAGCCCAGAGAGAAGGCACAAGAAATTCTAAATCCAAATGTGGGTGTCTGACACTGATGGTTAGCAGGACTACTTTATGTTATTGCAAATGGCAGAATTTCCTTCTTTTTATTGTTGATTTATATCTTATTGTATATATTTATACCATATCTTCTTTATCCATTTATCCATTAACAGACATTTGTATTATTTCCTTGTTTGGCGATGATGAACATGAGAGTGCAGATATCACTTAAAAACTTGATACTTTTTCAACTGCATACCCAGAAGTGGGGTTATTGGATCATATGGTAGCTCTATTTTTCATTTCTGAGGAAGTTACATACCATTTTATGTAGTAGCTGTGCCAATTTACATGCCCACCAACAGTGTACAAGGATTCCCTTTTCTCCACATCCTGCCAACACTTGTTATCTCCTGCCTTTTTGATAACAGCCACCCTAACAGGTATGAGATAATATTTCATTATAGCCTAGACTTGCATTTCCCTGATGATTAATGATACTGAACACCTTTGTATGTACCTGTTGACCAGCTAAATATCTTCTTTGAAAAAAAAATCTATTCAGGCCCTTTGCCCATTTTTAATCCAATAATAATAATTATTATTATATAGTATAATATTATACTTATATTAAGTATAACCAAATAATAATTATGAATTATTGCTATTGAGTTGTATGATTTCCTTATGTATTTTGCTATTAATCCCTTATCAGATATGCGGTTTGGAAATATTTTCTCCCATTCTGTTGCTTTTCATTTTGTTAATCCTTTCTTTTGTTCTGCAAGAAATTTTAATTTGATATATATATCGTCCTACTTATTTTTGCTTTTGTTGCTTTTGATCATTGCTAAGATCAATGTTAAGGACTTTTTGGCTATATTTTACTTCTCAGAGTTTTATTGTTTCAGGCGTTCCATTTAAATCTTTAATCCATTTCAAGTTAAATTTTGTGAGTGGCATAAGGTAAGTGCCTAGTTTCAGTGTTTTGCATGTGAATATCCAGTTTTCCCAACACCATTTATTGAAGAGACCATATTTTCTCCAGTGAGTATTCTTGATTCCCTTGTCAAGTATTAATTGACCACATATGCATATACCTGGGTTCTCAATTATATTCCATTGGTCTATGTGTCTCTTTGTATGCCAGTACCATATTATTTTGGTTCCTATAGCTTGTAATATAGTTGAAAATCAGGAAGTGTGATCTCATGATCTTTGATTTGCTTTTTCAAGAATATTTTGGCTATTTAGGTCTTTTGCGGTTCCATGTCAATTTTAGGATTGTTTTCTCTATTGCTGTGAAATATGTCATTAGAATCTTGATAAGGATTGCATTGAATCTATAGGTTTATTTGGGTATTATTAGCTATTTAACAATGTTAAGTTTTGAAATCCATGAACAGGGGATATCTTTCTATTTATCTATTCCCTCTTCAATTTCTTTCATCAATATGTTATAATTTCAAGTGTACAGCTTTTTCATCCCCTTTGGTCAAATTTATTCAAAAATATATTATTTTTTTTGCATTGTTATTGTTGATGCATTTGAAAATGGGATTGTTTTATTCATTTCCTTTTTGGATAATTAACTGTTAGTGTATAGAAATATAATTAATTTTTATATTTTGATTTTGCATCCTGAAACATTGTTGAATGTATTAGTTATATCAATTTTTTTAGTGAAGTCTTTAGGGTGTTTTATCTATAATATCATCTGCAGACAGATACATTTTTACTGTTTTCTTTCCAGTTTGTATGGCTTCTCTCTCTCTTTCCCTTTCTCTCCCTCTCTCTCTCTCTCTCTTTCTGACCTCTTTGGTGAAGACTTCCCTACTAATATTGAATAGTAGTGGTGAGAATGGGCACCCTTGTGTTATTTCTGATTTTAACCTGTCACCATTGGTTACGATGTTAGCTCTGCTCTTGTCATACAGAGGTACATTCTTTCAATACCCAGTTCGGTATATTTTTGCCATGATGGGAGTCAAATTGTGTCCAGTGCTTTTTCTGCATCTATAAAAATAATTATGCAATTTTTATTTTTTCTTTTTTTAATGGGATGGCTCACATCCACTGATTTTCATATCTTGTGCCAACTTTGTATTCTAGGAATAGATCCTATATGATTCTGGTGTATGATGCCTTTAATGTGCTGTTGAATTCAGTTTGCTAGTATTTTGTGGGAATTTTTGCATCTTTATTTATGACGGATATTGACCTATAATTTTTTCTTGTAGTGTCCTTATCTGGCTTTGTTAGGAAAGTATTGTTGGCCTCTTATAATTAATTTAGGAATGTCCCCTCCTCTTCAATTTTTTTGAAAAAGCTTGAGAAATATTGGTATCACTTATTCTTTAAATGTTTGGTAAGATTCACCATTGAAACCATTTGGTCCTCGGCTTTTCTTTGTCAGGAGAGTTTTAAATTGTTGACTCAAACTCCACACTCATTGGTCTATTCTGGTTTTCTGTTTCTTTATGATTCATCCTTGGTAAGCTGAATATTTTTAAAAATATCCTTTTCTTCAAGACTGTTCATTTTATTAGCATATAACTGTTCTTAGTGGTCTCTTATAATCCTTTGTATTTCTGTGGTATCAGTTATAACAGCCTCTCTTTCATTTCTGCTTTTATTTATTTGAGTCCTCATGTTTTCTTAGTAAGCTTAGCTATTTTGTCTATTTGTTAATCTTTTCAAAAGAAACCCATCCTAGAAGAGCTGAGGAGATGAGGATACTTCCTCATCATTATAAGTATTTCTGCAGATTGTACAGACTTCATGAAAGGGACAAAATAGAAAGGGATTCCCCAGAAGGGAATTGGACTAGATGATATTTAAGATATACTCTAAGATACACACATACTTTTAAGTGCCTCATTCTCTACCATCTCTCAGGCAAAATAATTACTCTCCTTCTGCTCCTCCCTTTTAGAAATAGTATATCTTTTGTTTGCAACAATTAAATCACAATATATACTTGAGTCAAAAAATAAAGAATACAACCAAAGCACAAAGGGAAAAGAAAAGAAAACTACCAAGGAGTTACTGATATCAAAAATTAAAATTGGCATTTTTACCAATTTCAAGTGCAAGAAAAATTTTCTCAAAAATGAAAAAAACCTTTACTTATTTCATAAGAAGAAATAAAATTGAAGTAAAGGAAGAGAGAAAGAAAGCAAAAGCAAACAGTCTGAATATTGCTTTTAGCCTTGACAATCTTGCTGCAGGGTGTGGGGCAGAAATTTATGTATTTAAACTGCATGGTAAGTTGCTCTGAGGAAGATCTATAATGCATAGTGTTGTGAATCCTCCTACTGCCTAGAAAAATATAACCTAATAAAAACTGCTTGATGTATAATTTGGAACCCCATTGCTTAACTGCAGACAGAAGATCAATAGATAGGAACAGGTTAGTATTATTTAATATTTATTTATTAAGCACCCATAGTATACCTGATATTCTACAAAACCTAGATGATTCAACCCCTTCTTACTATCAAAGTTTGTTTTTAAGCAAAACTATGTGCACACACAGATAGAATGCTCTTTAAAATATTCATGCTATGTGCTTAAGCCCTTTATATACATATATATATACAAGTTTTTATATGTGTACATATCTACAAAGTATACATTTAAAAAATCACTACATGCTATATGCTTGCATGTTATTTGCTTAAGTCCTTCTCTAATACACACACACATTTTTATTTAATAAGAATAATGACAAAAATAAGTGGTAGAGAATATAGATAATTAGAACTGAGGACAACCAACACACCAAAATAGTTGCAATTGGGAAGTGAGAGAGGAAGGAACGCAAGGAATCTGTTTCTCTCTGAACAACTATTATCAATGAATATTAATTAATTCCCCTACCTTCCATGGGGGCTCTTATTTCAGGCTGTATACACATGTACGCATATATGATATTTCATTTTGTGTTGGTAAAAAAGTAGATAATGTAGAAAGAACAAAAGGAATTTAAAATGGCAGGGCTGAGGGGTGATCATTTATTAAGTAGTTTACATAACATGCATGAGACTGATTAGAGTGATAAAAATTGGAAGAGGAAATATTAAAATGATAAAAGCTTACCTTATGACGAAATAGTATAACATAAATGAAATCTCTTCTGCTATCGTATTTTTGGCTTGTGAATTCTATTTCTTATCCAAGTTCCCTTTGTTCCTCATTATCATCACTATTACTAAAACCAAATAATGACTCTGTAGCTGCAGGCTTCTGCGGTATGTTGACAGTCACCACACACTGTCAAAAAGCACGCATGTTAACACACACAAAAAACAAGTTCACACTCAGGTGTGTGCACAATTATCACTTCCATTTTCAGCATTTTATGTTGTTTTCCCTGAAGGGGCATTTCCTTTATTTCCCCTGAAGGGATATTTCTTTACGCATTAATTCCAACAAAGTCAATTCAGTATTTGCTGAGCACCTACACTGTACATGTGTTAATTAGGGGCCTGGGATATAAAGAAGAATATAAAGAAAATCATAAAAAACACGCTGCCTATGAGGAATTAATAGTCTAAAAGAGGACACAAATACTAATGAGAGATTTGAGGAGGATAGTAATCAGAATATACATAAAGGGCTTTGGGGGAACCAGTGAATGCTTGTTTCTACCCCACATTAGGAGAGATTCTCCTCTGATACATAAATCAAATCTCTCCTCAATGGATAGGGTATGGAGCAACAAATGAAGGCCTCTTAGAAAGTAGCATACTGATGATGTATTTAGCAACTGGCCATAACCCCTTATGGTATTTCTTTTCTTGTTATTTTGTACAATTTGATACTTTTGCCTATGTTTATGCCCTATTTCCCCAACTGTGTAGCAAGTTCTTTGTGCCTTATACATAGCCATTTATCACTGACTTGAGTTCAGCTGTAAAACAGAAAGGCATTGACATGTCTTAATGCTTCTCATTCTCAATTAGGCACTTCTTCCTCTGAGATTGCAAAGCACTTTATAATATTTTAAGAAGTTATCATTCTTCTTTTCAATCGAGGTTTATATATCTGATTCTCCCAGGCTGAATTCCTCCAGTCCAGAGACCACGTTTTTGTGTGGCACGTAGGTAAGCTTGCCAAATTTAGTAAATCAAAACATTGAATGCCTAGATGAATTTGAGGTTTGGATATATACTAATTTTTAAAATACGTATACCTTAAATATTACATGGACATACATAAGTATGCTAATATTTACACTTGCACGAACATATATTTGTACTCATGTTTAAAATTATTCATTGCTTATCTGCAATTCTACTTTAACTGAGTATTCTGTACTTTATTTGGCAACCCTACATAGGGATAAAACCCCAAAAGTATCATTGTGGTACACGAAAATATTTTTTTCCTTGTGGTTTATTCGGGCTGCGTGCGCATCACAGGTCTGCGTTATTGTAACTGCTAATGAAAGAGGCTTTGAACTTACAGCTATGCACATCTCACTGGAGGAGGCCAATGGGAAGCTGGGGGGGTGTCCACAGCAGCCACACAGCGGCCGCACTTAATGTGTGCCTCGTGCAGCACTGTGGACTCAGTGTGACCCTCAGCTCAGAGCTCTAACTTGGGTCCAGGAAATCATGGGGATGCAGAGGACTGGGTACATAACAATAGAGTTTTCAGACTGAGGAAACAATTTGATATCCATCTTTCTTTTTTGGGAGAGAAACTTTTTAAATTCAGTTTCACCCTTTAGAAATCACTCAGAGTTCATCTCTAATATGATGCTGAAATCTGACAGTGTAGGAGGCAGTGTGATACATGAACAACAAACCCATATTGGAGTTGGACGCATGGGCGGGAGTCCTATGGCTGCTCCAACAAGCCATGTTGGCAGCCCCACGACGACATAGGTGACTTTAGCTTGACCCTCAGATAATTGCATTTGCCCTGCCCTCGTTCTTTCATATTATCTAGAATGTTATATAAAATGCATGAGTAAGCCCTGTCTTCCAACTATCTTGACACTTTTAATATCTTCCCGTACAGAATCTCGAAGCTTCCTAAGCTGTTGTGAGTTCCTGCAGTCACCTTCTTGGAAGCTCTTTTTCCACATTTGTCCATTGAAAACACTCTCATATACAGTGTATATCATACACAGATACATATCATGCAGTTTAAAGATAATAGATGAGTATACCTGCCATATATCAAGCATTCAAAAAATGTTAATTATATTAGGTTTGATCCATATGCAGCTTCCATGCTTTATTTTTTTTCTTCTTCATTTCTGGGAGATCCTTTTCACTCTAGGGTTCCTCTGTCATTGCAGCCCACTGTATCAGAAAGATTCTTCTCTTTGAGGATTTCATTTATATCATCTTAAGCATGCCTACTGTATGGCTCCCCTTGTGTGGGCAGAAGAGCCTCTAAGGCAGAATTAAAAGGTTAGTATATGGGGGGTGGGGTGGATCTAACTCCATGCATTCAGATAGCAGTGCAAAGTGAATAATTTCTTACATATTTTTAATATTTGGAGAACTATAATAATTGTACCTAGCCACACACTCACACACATATATGAAAAATGCTGTAAGTATGTGACACGGTAGTGTTCTGTTTCCATCTCTTGAATGAGAACATTCTATAATATGGTTTTACAAAAATGCCTTTAATAGGTAATTGCTATTCATTTATTTTCTCATGTAGAGTATCATGAGACAAGGTGTCAACATGAGAGATAAAAATGAGACAATTCCACAGAGAAAAGAACCCATTGCTTTATAAATCCCAATGTAATAATCGGCTCTGTGGGAAAGATGCTGCTGGATTTCTTATTCTATTTCATGACCCCTGATGATGCTCCAACCATGGAGCTGTTTCTAAAATCAGTGGGCATTTCATACTCATCTGATTTGTGAGAGACAGAAACGCTGGGTCTAAACATTTCACTTGTGAATGGGCTTCAGGGAGTAAATAATCTTACACTTTGGTTTCAGTGCAGTGATGACACTAGAATATGATATGGGACAAACTGCCTAACCTTTTTATGAAGGAGTTCTCTTTCCCATTTAAAAATAATAATAATAAGAGAAATAGATACTGTTGAACCCACAGAAGTGCTAACATTCTGTATGTGCTCTAAACATGCAGATTTTTAAAATGATTAAACATAAAGAATTTACCATTCTCTTTCATTTCATAATCTTGGCCCTGAAACAGAATCTCCTCTAACATGTAGTTAACCACTTGTCTTCTATTTTTGAAATGTTTGGATTTGTTTACCTTTTTCCTCTAATAGATTTACTCATTCCCATACCAATAATGAGAAAGTAGCATTTGAACACAATAGATGATTACTTTATGATTTATTTAATTAATATAAATATAACCTAGCAGAAAATAAATATATGAAACTTCAAAAAGCTAAACTTTACCTTGGAAAAACATTTGCATTTTAGGTTCCTTATATAATAAGTTTAAATGAGTGCATCACAATTAATTTGACTAACTATAGGTATATATACTTCAAACTTCATATGTATCTTCTTTCTAGGAGGAGTTTACATCTATTTCTTCTCTGAAAGGGAAGAGAAACTATTCTATGTCTCATTTTTCTTGTCTACAAATGGGGTATAATAGCAGCATCTATCACATTAAATAAATGGAAGTGAAAATTAGAAGATATAACACATGTAAAAAATATAGAATAGGATATGATACCTATTAAAGCAATGCAATTTTATCTATTACTATTGTCACCTCATGAAATTGGACTCAGTTTTGGCATCCTGATCAAATGCTAGCTTTTCTTATAACATGACACTGATCATCTCCACTTCCTTAAGGGTCTTTCTACAAGTCACATGGGGCTCATAATAAATCTCTAAATTGGAGTGATTTGTGTGCAGATCTTGATATGTCTCCTGCTAGAATCTGAGCTTCATGATGGTAGCTCTATATCTTAATCATTTCAGTACTTTTTAAAGGCATTGCTGAACAAAATACCTTGCACATGAACGTATGTTGACTAAATGGACAAAATCCAATGTAGGACAGGTATGCCAGAAGTTCAGTCTGGAAAAACTTCAGTCCAATGAAAGTTACTGTATGTTGAGAACAAATTGATGTCAACTTGGCTATGGTAGGTCTCAGGGAGAATTTTAAGTAAGCTTAATTAAATTTTCTTACATATTTATCTATTACAACTTAAGGTATGATGAGTTTAAAGCCTAGCCCAGACCAAGATTCCCAAAGCCGTGCTAATGGGTATGGCTCTCCCAAGCAGACAGAGTAAGAATCTGTCTTTTCCAAATCTGACCTCTAAAAAGATTAAATTTCATTTGATTCAAGGTTTTGGCAGAATTCCCTAAGCAGCTTCAATTCATTTCTGTTTAAATTTGCTTAACTTGTTATGGACATGGGTTGAATTAATCAATCGAAATGAATCACATCAAAGAAAGTAAGTTCTCTATGTTGCCTTATCTACACAGTGTTTTGGATGTAATTTAAAAATTGGGGAATGAACAGAAGGTCCTTGATTGGTGTTGTTGCTTTTTTGTGTGTTTTAATTCAAATATACCCCATAAATATATGTTACAATATGGTTTTATTTAGGAAAATACTCAACAGCGCACACTTCTGACCTGTAAAATGCAGAAGAAGAGGAAAAAGGAGATAAAGGAGGGGGAAATGGAGGAAAAGGGAGAAAGGGAAGAAGAGAGGGATGAAGAGTGGGAGGAAAAAGTATGGAAAGAAAGGAGGGAGGAAATCGATTGAGCAAGATGACAAAATTTCTTTGATTCAATATTCTTCATATTCCATAATTTACCATGCTTATACATATATGTCTTCATCCAGGACCTGATTATTGCTTTTAAAACTATTGCTATTTTTAATGATCACCCTCCATATATAGTCATACTATTTACATATTGCATCATATATTCTCTAAAAAGTAAAAAAGAATAATAAGTGTAATTTAGGATATTGTGTAGAGTTAGTGAAGGAAATATAACTGGAAATTTTTCTAAAAAAGAATATATTTGGAGTTATAGCTAACCAAATCTATTGTTACCCAGGGAAATAGGCAGATGAGTAGGAGTATTTTTTAAAGGAAAAATATTTGTTAATACAAGAGGGGGAAAAACACGATTTTTTTTTCTTGCCCTGGCTCAGTAGACCGTGATTCCAAGCCAGGCGAGACAATGGGAGAAAATTGCACATTGCTGTCGCTTCCTCCACTGAGTGCTCAGCTCCCAGATAAAGGATTTAATTGTGAGGCAAGCTTGCCATTGTACCCACCCTCAACTTTAGGGCATAGTTAAAAAATTGTGGAGCCAGGGTGCTCGGGTGGCTCAGTCAGTTAAGTGTCTGGTTCTTAATTTCAGCTCAGGTCACGATCAGGTCAGGTTCATGGGTTTGAGCCCTGATCAGGCTTCCCACTGACAGCGACGAGAGTCTGCTTGGAATTCTCTCTCTCTCCCTCTCTCTCTGTCCCTCCCTCACTCACACTCTCTCTCAAAAATAAATAAGTAAACTCTAGAAAAAAGAAAAAAAGAAAACTATGGAGCAATCAGCCAGCAATCAGTGGAGCTTAAAAGCTGGGTTTGGTCAGGGACAGAAGCAAAGAAAGTCCTGCCCAAACCAAGTCATCGCAGGGAAGCTGTGGATATACTCAAGGCTGCACTTCTCTATGGAACAATATCAGAGACTTAAACCTGTGAAAGAGAAATAGATTTCACTAAAATAATGCAGCCGGTCGCTAAAAGATAAATAACCAAATAACTATAACAAGCCTCAGTTGGTGGGGCTGGGATCAGTAGTACCCAGAGTTGCTATGTAGAGTCACCACTACCCAGAGTGGTCATCCAGCCTGGCTTCAGGTACCTTGCACAAAGCGAGGGGTGTTAACCACAACTTCACATTTCAAGGGCCTCGAGGCTGAACTTTTATCTATTAATCATGGAAATACCAGAAGAGTTTAAGTACTCACCTTGCTTAGTTTCCTTTATCCTCCCTGAATCTCGGATTGGTAGTAGCTCATTATTATGTAAGTTAACTTATATCTTATCTCTTAGGAAGAAAAGACATTACCAAAAAAATTCTCCTAAAACTTATAATGTCCTTGATGTCTTTGATGAGATGTTTGCTTTAAAAGATCTATCTGGCCATTAATGGAAGAAATTATCAAGTGATTAATTTGTGCTTTTACCAAATCTTATGAAATTTGTTTTTAAAAATAAGAGTCATGCACATCTTTTTTTAAATTCAGAAGGAATAGTTCTACTTGGTAATGTACAGCATGGTGACTATAGATAATAATACTGTATTGCACATTTTACAGTTGCTAAATTTTAAAAGTTGTCATCACAAGAAAAAATTGTAACTATGTATGATGATAGAAGTTAACTAGACTTATATTGGTGTTCATTTCACAATTTATACAAATATTGAATCATTATGTCATACATCTGAAATAAATATGTTGTAAGTTAATTATACTTTATGTAAAAAAAAAAAGTAATACCTTGGTGACTCAGTCGGTCAAGTGTCTGTCTCTTGATTTTGGCTCAAGTCTTGATCTCACAATGGTGAGATGGAGCCCTGGAACTAGGCATGGAGCCTGCTTAAGATTCCGCCCCTCTCTCTCACCTCCCTCCATCTGCCCTTCCCCCACATATGCATGCAGACCAGTGTACTCTCGATCTCTGTTTCTCTTTCTCTTTCTGTCCACAAAACAAAACAAAAAAAAAAACAAAACCAAAAAAACCCAAGAATGGTTCTTCCCAGTTTCACAAAAACAAAGAAACTTTTTCAGATCACATTCTTTCAATTAAATTAATGTTTTGGTTTGAGCAATCACTAATGTCCCCCCAGAACTATTGCACTCTTTTCTGGAATCTGTTATACCATTCTATCTTCCTTTCTTAAATTTCTTATTGAAGTGTAATATAAAAAAAGACACATACACATATGCAGACACACAAATAAAGCTTGATGAATTTTAATAAACTGAACAGAATCAGTCACCAGTACCCAAATAAGCCGTTACTAAGACCCCAGAATATCCCTCATATTCCATTTCCATTATTGTTCTTTGTTAAATGTAATCATTATTCTTACTGAAATAGAATACATTAATTTGGTCAGTCTTCATGGTTGGCTAAATGAATTTAGACTATGTCCTCTTTTTGTGTTAGCTTCTTTTGCTGAACATTTAATATTTGAGATTTATCTACTATTATGTATAGTGATAGGTTGTTTATTCTCATTCTTGTGTTATTTTCCATTTTATGAATTTGCCACAGGTTTATGTATTTTACTGTTGATGAGAACTTTGCCTACATACACACTAGTCCATGTGTTTTGGTAAACAAATGTGCATATTTCTATTGAGTATAGACACTGGCGTGAAATTTCTGAGTCATAGACTATAGGTATCTTCAGCTTTTGTAAATACAATTTTCCAATGTGGCATATATATTTAGTACCTGCCTGGAGTGCTTAAGAGTGCTCCAAATCCTCATGTACACTTGGTGATTCTTCCATTGTATGCCAAGCCAGTGATTTTAGCGTAAATTTCCCTCATGAAGATGAAAATTACATTTAAAGACCATTTGAATATTCTCTTCTTTGAAGTGTCTGTTCAGATTTTTTGCCCATTTTCTATTACCTTGTCTGTCTTTACCTATGGTTTATAGTTCTTTTTATATTCTGGATATAAGAATTTTGTCAATAATATAATATATAATAAATATATGTAAATAATATATTAAATGTTCTCCCACCTATGAGTTGCCTTTTTACTTTTTAATGATGTTTTTGATGAACAGAAGTGTTAAATTTTAGTATACTCCAATTTGTTATATTTTATTTTAAATTCACTGTCTCTGTTTTCTTTAAGAAATATTTTCCATTCTAAGACTATAAGATCATTTCTATTTTTCTTAAATCTTTATCATTTTACTTTTCACATTTCTATTTGTAACTCATAATAATTTTATCTTTGTGATCTGACATAGGTGTCAAGATATATATTTTCCCCTAGATAAATGTCTAATTGACCCAACCTCATTTATTCATAATATCAGAATTTTTCCCCACTGTATTGCAATGTTTCCTTTCCCATATGTAAAGTCATTCTATGTTTATAGGTTCTTTTTTGGACTCTGTTGTATCCATTGATCCATTTATATATTGCTAATTACATGCCTTACATCAATCTTTTATCTGGCATTGTAGGTCCTCCAAATTTTTCTTCTTCAAGAATGCTTTGGCTGTTCTTGGGCCTTTACATTTTCGAAATAGATTTTAGACCTAATTTGTCATATTCACAGATAAATAAAATTGTTAAGGACTTTTGTTAGAAAAATGTTGACTCTAATAATTAATTTAGGAAGGCTTGATACTTTTAAACAAAATGTTCTAATCCAGAAACGCGGTGTATCTCCCAAGTTATTCATCTTTTAAAAATTTTCTCAAAAATCGAGGTGCTTGGGTGGCTCAGTCGGTTAAGTGTCTGACTTCAGCTCAGGTCATGGTCTCGTAGTCCGTGAGTTCAAGCCCCATGTCGGGCTCTGTGTTGACAGCCCAGAGCCTGGAGCCTGCTTCAGATTCTGTGTCCCCCCCCCCGCCCCCGCCCCTTCCCTGCTTGTGCTGTGTGTATCTCTCTCTCTTAAAAATAAATAATCATTGAAAATTTTTTCTCAAAAATATGTTTTATTTTTCAGTATATAGTTCTGTATATTTTCTTTAGATATGTTCCAAAATAATTGGTGCTTTTTATTTTATTGTCAATGGTATTATATTTAAAATTTTTTCTTTTTTGGTATATATAGAAATACATTTGTTTTTTTTATAGATTTAATTTTACCTAGAAACCTTGCTAAAATCACTTATGCTAATAGTTTTTAGATTCTCTTTGATTTTCTTAGTACACAATCATGTATTCTATGCATGCATAATTGAGTAATGACAGATGTTTCTGTTTGTTTTGGCATCTCTATTTCATGCTACACTTCAGCTAGGGCAGCTGTGTTCCACCTGTTCTTCATCTTCTTCCTAGATAGAACCAAAGTGCTATGTGGTATGTTCTCATGGAAGTAGTAGAGGCATAATAGATAAGAGTGACAAATAAAATATAGGATATCAGTTAAATTTGAATTTTAGATAAACAATGAATAAAGTAGTATGAATATATCCCATGATTAGTGCATGTATGTTTTTATACATTTTTTCAATAAAATCTGAAAATCGTAAAGTAAAATTATGCAAGACTTCTTCTTTTAAGTTTATTTATTTATTTGAGAGAGAGAGAGAGAGGGAGAGAGAGAGAGAGGACAAGTAGGGGAAAGGTTGAAAGAGAGGGAGAGAAAGGATCCAAAGCTGGCTGCACACTGTCAGTGCAAAGCGCAATGTGAGGCTTGATCTCACCAACTGTGAGATCATGACCTGAGCCAAAAATCAAGTCATACACTCTACTGACTGAGCCACCCAGCCTCCCCAAGACCTCTTAAAGTAAGCTTTCACTTTTATTTCATTTCCATTTACTAAAGAGAGTCGCATTGCGGAACCCACGCTTAGGAGCAGGATTATATATATCCCACTGCTTTAATAGAGAAACTGAAAAGTTCGCATGGTTACAAGTCTGGGTTCAGAGAGAATGAAGGCTTGTGGCCAATAATACAGTAACCACACAGCACCATGACCAAAAATGGAATTTAGTGTAAAAACTACAAATATTTAAATAATTAGAACTAACTGAAACAAAATAATAATGACGGAAAATAAACATACAATTGAACACTTACTGTGTGCCAGATGCTTTGATGTATATTCTAATCATCCCAACAACACCTTAAGGAAGATATTTTTATATTTTAGGTAAATAAGCAAAAGCTGTTTGAGATGTAGTGACTTGCTCAAGGTTAAATAACTTTTTACAAGGAGAAGTGGTACTTTTATGTCTCTGAGTCCAGAGTCTAAGCTTTATATACTTATAGCTCTACCTTAGATGTGAATGAAAATAAGTAGATTTTATTTAGAAAAAAAAGGCTCTAACAGAGAATTAAAGAATAAGGGGATAATATGGTCTAATGGCTTGTTAACTAAATGGGGAAGCTTTCCCAGTGGGCAAAACATCTATAATGCTGATGAGAGTTCTTATGTCCAAAGAAGAAAGTGAAAACTTTTGATCTACAGACTTATTATATTAAAGATCTAAATATTTCAAAGAAGAGCTATCTATCTTTCCCTTTATTTGCTGCAGAAATGTCCCTCCCTGGTCTGTGTAACAAACATCACTCTTGTGAATGTGTGAATCACTTCACTCACAAAGCCACGTCTTTGAAGATGAATCCCCAGATTGAGTACATGCCTTCTATGTAATCATGGCTTACAAATAGGTTTATTTCCTCCAGATATTATAGAAACCAGTTTTTGTAGGCTTATCATTAAAGTGTTTTGACACCTATGCACTTTAATAACATTTTCTTTCCTTCCGGCCTACACAGACAATAATATAAATAACTATTTCACAGTTGTTTATGTGCTAAACCTTCTAATATATGGCACTCCACATTAATATTTGGCCTGCTAAAATAAATGGAAATTAGCAAAGAAGAAATATGAGAGGGAAATGGCTTCTTGTTAAGTAACTACATCAGATATGGGTGTTGAAACTGTGCTCAACTCTTCAAGTATTTGAAAACATGCAAGACCATTAAAGTCACAGGATCTAAAATTGATTAAGCAATAAGAAGCTTTACCTTCATTAATATTTCAGAACTCACAAATGGATAAAAAGTCCTTTAATCACCAGGTCAAAATGAATATATTCTTCATTATAAAAATGTGTTTATAAACGATATTGTGACCAGATGATATAAGCTCTGAATTCTATAAATATCCTGAGGGAGCAGTGAATTATTGTTTTGTATAATAAGAACTATGGCAAAAGTTCAATTCTGAAAATAATCAAAATATGATTTATCAAGGCAGGAAATATGATTTATTAAGTTTAGAGTAGCTACACTTCCCAAAGAAGCCATGTCCATTCAGTGTGTAATATCACTGTCTCAGGAGTAAGCTGTTGCACCGTCAGAAAACTAACAATGTCAAAATATCCCATTAGAAGATATAGTAATAATAATATAACAACAACAATGGCTACCACATATTAAACGCTGATGAGTCAGACATTGCTAAATGTTTAGTATATCAAATTTCATTAATGTTACGATAACCATTTCTCATGTTGTAATACCTGTTGAAACAGAGTCTTTGTATGCAAGAAAATTGCTTTCACATGAGCAACTTGGTCATTGCTGCTCAAATTTTTCTCATGTCAACTTACTTAGTAACTCTACACATGTTAAGCTTAATATTCTTTAAAATGAGTTTGAAAGTATTACAACGTGTCAAGGTATTGAAAAGAATTATCATGTATACAAAAGGACACAGATAAAAAACAGTGGATGCAGAGATAAACATGGAAATTAGTAAATGAACAATGCATCCGAGGATTTACAATTCCATATTTTCTTGAAATGCCACAACCAAATGCTTTCAGGATCCAAGAAAACACGATACCCATAATAGCAATAATCTCTGTTATGTGTCATTTCTGAACTATGCTGGAAAAAATTGCTTATCATAAACAAAACCTTATAACTAAAGGCGGGAATATTGCTGGATCTCTTAAAATAGATGAAGGAAACTTCAAAGAAATCAGGGGCAGATATGATGGATTTTTCCATGGAGCAAGACCATCATTAAGACATTGAACATCAATTTGCCAGAAACTTTGTACTGACTTTGAACAAAAGTTGTTCACATTTCCAGCACTCTCTGATTGAAATGAGTGGGAGTGGGGGGAGGGATGAAATTTTATGTTTAGATAAATAGTAAATTGCCAGCAAAGTAGTTCTAGAGTGAGTCTTTCCACTGTGGGAGAAAACCCCAGAGATAACAGTGGATCACTTCCTTAAGAAAATCTTCAATACTAATGCTTTTTAACTGCACGAGAATACTAGAATTTAAAAAACTGACAAACAAAAATAGAACTGCAATATAAACATTGAACAAATTGAGTTTCAAAATGACCTAAAAGAGTCATGCTCTGAAAATGCTATATTTTGGGAATACCTAAACCAATGTATTTTTCTTATATTTTAATTTTAAATTTAATATTTAAATAAACCTTGAATATCTCTTTAAATATGAATAATTCTAAGTGAAACAAAGAATTATAGTTTTTTCCTGGGTGATACAAAACATAAAGGTGACAGTTAGGATAAATAATGCATTAGATTTGACAAAATATGTTATTTAAATTATTTTTCAAAATTGTAGTTATACTTCACCAAACTCCACACCCAAAAAACAAATAATCCAGTGAAGAAATGGGCAGAAGACATGAACAGACACTTCTCCAAAGAGGACATCCAGATGGCCAACAGACACATAAAAACGATGCTCAGCGTCTCTCATCATCAGAGAAATACAAATCAAAACCACACTGAGATACCACCTCACGCCAGTCAGAGTGGCTAAAATGAACAAAGCAGGAGACTATAGATGCTGGTGAGGATGTGGAGAAACGGGCACCCTCCTATGACCCAGCAATAGCTGTTGGGAATGTAAACGGGTGCAGCCCCTCTGGAAAGCAGTGTGGAAGTTCCTCAAAAACTTAACAATAGAATTCCCCTATGACCCAGCAATAGCACTGCTAGGAACTTACTCAAGGGATACAGGAGTGCTGATGCATAGGAGCATGTGTACTCTAATGTTCATAGCAGCGCTTTCAACATTAGCCAAATCATGGAAAGAGCCTAAGTGTCCATCAACTGATGAATGGATCAAGAAGGTGTGGTTTATCTATACGATAGAATACTACATGGCAATGAGAAAGAATGAAAGATGGCCATGTGTAGCAACGTGGATGGAACTTGAGGGTGTTATGCTGAGCAAAATAAGTCAGGCAGAGAAGGACAGATACCATATGTTTGCACATACAGGTGGATTAGGAAGAACTTAATGGAGGACCATGGGGGAGAAGAAGGGGAAAAATAGTTGGGGAGAGGGAGGAAGGCAAACCATGAGAGACTCTTGAATGTTGAGAACAAACTGAGGGCTAATGAGGGTGGGGGAGAGGGGTAGGGAGGTGATAGGCATGGAGGAGGGCACTTGTTGGGATGAGCATTGGGTGTTATATGGAAACCAACTTGACAATAAACTATTTCAAATATAAGTAAATAAATAAAGTTGTAGTTATACACATTAACACTTGGAGTTTACAGGTGAAAAAATTGTCTTGGAAAGCCTTGGTACCATGTCAAAGGTCACACAAGTCATTCTGTGCCTGAAAGTAATCCTACAAACTGCTTTTGTTGGAGCACCTGGGTGACTCTGTCAGTTAAGTGTCTGTTTTCAGCTCAAATCATGATCTCACAGTTTGAGTTCAAGCCTCATATTGTGCTCTGTGCTGACAGCTCAGAGCCTGGAGCCTGCTTCAGATTCTGTGTCTCCCCCTCTCTCTGCCCCTCGCCACCCACATTTTGTTTTTGTCTCAAAAATAAATAAACATTAAAAAAAACTGCTTTTTTTGAAATGCTGGTTGTCTTTCATGAGATGACCAACTTTCAACTCATTTCCAGGGGCTCAATTTCTTTAAGTATAGAATGAGAAAATTGAACTAAAAATACTGTAATGTTCTTTTCATCATTGACATCAATGAATCTGAGGAAAACCCAAACTATTATCCAGTGTCAACTATAACATAAAGAACATGCTTGCTAAGTAATCTTTATACTCCTTCCATATTCATTTGTGGCTCAAATATCAGCTATTTCTCCATAATCATCTTCATCAAAGTCAATATGTTCCATCTACTCTATATCACATACAGTGATAATGAGTCTCATATAATACAATCGACAGTAGAAAAAAATGCTTATTTTTATTTGTCCTGAAATCATTATTTTGTTCCAGAAGCTATCAATTTAATGAAGAATTTTAATTTCCTCATCTACACCTTTAATTAATTTTAAATTTTAAATGCAGAAATTTTCTGTTTTTATTTTTGGACATTGAAATATAGTTTTTAATCTTTTCATTCCTCACTACTAATAGAATCTCTAACATCTACATTTAGTGTTTTTTTAATCATCTATTGCTTCATTTTAATGTCTACAGCTACAATAAACAGAGAGAAAGTTTTCTAGGTGTGATGCATTTTGGTCTCATGAATTATACATATATTTTTCTGCTGCTTATAATAACTTGGCATTTATTGTGCTTTTGAGCTGGTATTTTTAAGAACCAGGTGGCAATGAACAAAAAGTCTTTCTTCTGAATGAGGAATGGGACTTCGTAGTTCAATTACATCAGTAGATTGTTTCTTTTCTTTAAATGTGTTACTTGACACTTGGCATATCCAATGTGCCTCTGCCATATTTTGACCAAGTCAACAATCTTATATCTTCCTGTGATTTATCATCATCAACTTTGAATGACACTACCTGAGAGCTGAGAATCTGGAGGTCATTCAACACATTTTACTGCTTCTCCATCCCAAATAGAGTAAAACATTTCAGAGATACAGTTTGTCTTAGAGTTCTTCTAATGCAGCCTCATCTGAGAGATGTTAAATGAATCAGGGAAATAAAATACTTTGGTCAAGGTGTCACAGCTGTTCTATAGAAGACTTGGAATACTAACCATGTCTCCAGAAACAGTTCACTCCTCCATGCTCATTATCCCAAGCCTGTAGTTCATTCCATCTTTCTAATTACACTTGAATCAGTTTCCTGACTTCTAACAAATACTTGCTATCAATATAATTAAAACTCAGCTATATATATACTTTTTCCTTTATAATTGGATTTTCTTAGAAACCAGACAACTCAAGAGACATAGTCTTTGGACTCAGAAATATATTGAATGAAGTTGGGGTTCTGTTAGTTACAGCTCTATGATTAGAGCCTCATCTAAGTTTTTGGTTTGGTTTGGTTTGGTTTATAGGTTGGGGAAATAATATATACTTATAAGATTATCAAAAAAATTCTATGAGATATACTACTTTATGTAGCTTAATTCTGGGCCATTGTGAGTCTTCAATATGTGTTAGTAATTTTATCATGATTGAGAAAATGAATGAAGTAGACCAGAATCCAAAAAGTAAAAATGACAAGGTTAAAAAAAAGAATAATTATTCTTTTCAGGTAACTTTTCCAAATATTGTATGAAGTTATTATGACAGTGAATAATTAATAAATAAATGCAATTGAATTGTAGAGAGAATAGAGAGAACATAAGTAATTCTTCTGGTTTCTCAGAGTTCCCTGTGGAGGCAGAGAGGTCCAGAAAACTAAAGTTTTTACTTCTTGTCACTTCTTTTCACTTTGCATCACTCCAATGTCCTTTGTTCTTTCAAATTAGCAAAAAAAAAAAAAAAAGAATTAAAATATGGACTAAAACTACAATGAGATGCCATGACATAGCTATTAAAATGGCTAAAATTTAAAAAGACTTCTGTCAAGTTTTTATGAGGATGTAGACCCACTAAAATTCTCTTAACTCTCTGGTGGGAATATAGATTGGTACAAGCAATATGAAAAACAGTGTGTTAGGGGGTTTCTTTTGTTTGTTTGTTTGTTTGTTTTCAAAAACAACATATAATTATTCCACTTCTAGGTATTTCCTCAAGAGAAAGAAAACACAAGTCCCATGTAAATACTTGCACACAAATTTCTTATAATGTTTTTATGTGTAACAGCCTAAAATTGAAAACAACACCAATGTCCCTCCACCACTGAATGGATAAACAGGTTCTGGTACATCTATACAATGGATTACTACTCAGCAATAAAAAATGTACTACAGATACTTACAAAACATGAATAAATTATTCAAATAATTGTGCTGGATGAAAGACACAAGACAACTCCGCTCCCCAAAAAGAGTACACAACCAACCAATTCCATTTAGTTTGAAATCTAGAAAATGTATGCAAAAATACTGTGAGATAAAGCAGATCAGTTGTTGTCTGTGGAATACAAGTGGCAGTGGAAGTGTCAGAAATTTTTGGAAGGCGATATATATGTCCAAGATCTTGATTGTAATAATGGTTTCACAGTTATATAAACAACGTATCAAATTATACACTTTAAATATGTACAGTTTATTGTATATCAAGTATACCTTAATAACGTTGTTTTTCTTTTCAAAGGTTATGCTACACAAGAATGTAGTCTTTTCTCTCAAGCATTTTGAGTCCCTGTCTTAACAAGTGAAAGTAATCAAAGCATATTTAGAAAAATTAGGTTTACAGGATTGTTTCAGATCTTTGATTTAACAAAAGTATTTCTGCATTTTCATCATCTTTGTGGTATCTAAAACAGGTCAGAGTTAACTTCCTCATTTTATAATAAGATACTGACTCATTAAATAAATGAAAGTACTGTAGTATCTGATCCTCAGAGTTCTTTCTCCAATTTCTGTATTGGGCTGTGTCAAATTTGGCCACTGCAAGTGTAGTAGGGAGCTTATTTTGAGAGAAGATAGCCAATTCGCAGATTAGTCAATTCCCATTGGCAAGAACCACTCTCTGAAAGAAAAACAATACCTGAAATTAGCTGGGAGAAAAAATTCCCACCTCAAAGTGCATTCAAGAGATGAAAGAAACATGGGCTTTACATTTTGCTAGAATTCAAGCTGTAAATAACGTAAACGGTGTGATCACAGTTCTTTTAGCTTCTCATCTTCCCCCTTTACTCCATACAAAGAAGGTAAGATTCAATTACAGCTGTTTTCCACAATGGTCTATACTCTGAGACTTCATTTAAAAGCTTACCCAAATATATTTAAACGACTGAACAACAAATATCCTCCTTTATTAAAATTAAGAAACCAGCATAAACTGAAGTGCAAGCAAAATTCCTTTACAATGAAAACCACAGAAATGAACAGTTTTGCCATAGTAGAATTTCATTCTAAATAAGTAAATTGCTGTGAATCAAATTTCCATTCTACAGAGCAAATACTCAGCTTCCCATCTTTCTTTATAAGAACTGTCAAGTGTCAGGCAGGGAATTAGTATGTGAAGAGAAATATTTTATATAGGGCAGGTGTTTTGTGAATGTCTTTGACTGACAAGAATCTTGCTAAAACCTGGACTGAAGAAATTAAACCCTACTGTTTGTTGTCATTTAAATTTGAGGGATGCTGGGAAGCTCCCCACCCTCAGAATATCTCTCCATTGGCCTGTCAAAATGCCTATAATTTCACCATTAGAAATTCACTCCTTTCAACCAGCTGAGGCCACGAGCAAGCAGAGAAGCACCGAAAAACAAATATATGGACGCATGCTCAGACCTGAGAATCTAGGTGGTGCCTGAATGCTGGACAAAGGAAAATGCCATGCCCCGTTATGAAGACTTTTAGCACTCAGAATTGTTTAGTTTGCCCATTTAGGATAAAGCATTTATCTGAAAGCTTTTAAGATAAATAGTATGCACATTATGATATTATCAAAGATGCTGATGTGGTACAAATTTAATTACTTAGTATTATTTTAACCTGTTTCATCATAGCATGAAAAAGGATTTTTTTAGAACACAGAAATCAGTGAAATTTTTTAAAAAACACTCAGTATAACTGAGGTTACTAAAAAATGAGGAAGTTGAATATGTTTGTGAGGATGTGTGTGTGTGCACGCGTGCACATGCATGCATGTGTGAGAGAGGTGGGAATAATTTTAGTATCCATACAGTATTAAGGGATACTCTGAAGGGACTGTTATTATTATATCATAGTTTATGCCCATAGAGAGTCAAGGCTTTAATTATTCATAACTTAAGGCTCTTGAGTCACATAACAGCAGCAAACATACACGGCAATTAATAAACAGCCAAAAGCCAATGTCTCAGTCTCTGGAGCTCTGCCTCTGAGGAATGAGACAGAGAAAACGGAGAATACAAAGAGGCCTGCCCAGGAAAGCAGTCTGAAAAGCCTAGCCTAAATCTCAGGTGCGTGTGCAGGGCCTTCTCTGTCCTTATCATACGCCATCCTTCTGCCATGTAATTCCAATCAAATTCTGTGCAGGGGCATGTGCTGAATTATTGTTGTTTCCCCGCCTGGACTCCTCTGACATTTGCTGTTTTTGGGGCCATTCTCATTTGCCTGTTCCTGATGCTCATCTACACCGATATGGCTGTAACATTCAGGTCAGTGACCAGACACCCACAATATAAAATGCTCATCTCATCACATTCTATGTATTTTGTTATTGAGTAAAGAGAGAAGGTATTCCATCTGCAGAGAGAGCATTCTATCTTGTATTCTTCAGACATGCATTACACCTATGTACTGTTACCTGCTTAGAAAATGTAAGTCTTCCATCTTCCCTCACTACGTCTTTTTGAAAACTATTGGCTTCAATTACTTTTCATTCAGAGTTCACATTTGCTAAAATTGGAATAAACCCAAAGAGCTTTAAAAATAGGGAGAGACACTCATCGGGATGCATTTGTCAATCCTGTTCTGTTTTGTTTTTTTCTTCTGTTCAGAGAGGGTAGCCTCTTCAAATACACACTTTGCTTCTGACAGCTCTGCGGTGATTGGGTGCAGCAGGAAATAGTGCCTGACACATAAAATCCACTGATTCAACTATGCAATATTTATTTCATAGCCAACATAAATAAAAATAAAATATTTCCTTGAACATTTTGCTCACAGACTGCCTGGCTGCCTTGCCAGCAACTTTTCAGATCCTTCCGTTAGAAAACTTTTATTTGCTTTCCACCTTACCATAAATCAACCTCTCTGATCTGACTCTGATTGGACTATCCTTTGTTGAATAATAAAACATAGGTATTGCTTGGGAATGTATTTTGAATATCTTGTAGATAATGCAATAAAGATGGAATGAGTACAGTTTGATGAGGAAGCTATTGGATTCATTATAAGATGAAGCCTTTCAAGGGAAAAAATAATTTTTTCTTTCCCTAATTACCAATTCCCTAGGCCTTGCTGAGGCTGAGCTAAGAAGTTCCTATTGCTCAGTGATCTGGACTTTCAGGTGATTGAGGTATATGACCTTGGTGAATCCAAATCCCAGTTATTGGAGCAGGACCAAAGTAATTCAGGAAACCAAAAAAAAAAAAAAAAAAAAAAAAAAAAAAAAAAAAAAAAAAAAAAAAAAAAAAAAAAAAAAAAAAAAAAAAAAAAAAAAAGAAAGAAAGAAAGAAAAAGAAAAGAAAAGAAAAAACCTGAGAAATCATCACTTACAGTGGATTTTACAGCCTCAAGTGTGTCAAGTAAGTCACGCCTGATTGTCACCATAGCATGAAACCTAACTGAGACATGCAGGGGGACAAAGGTGGGAAATCCCAGTTTGAGAAACATTTGTGAGTATGGTAAGTATGAAGTGGCAGGAAATCACTAGTCATAAATGGAGCGAGGCTCTATTCCAAGAAAACGCCACAGAGGAATAGGGGTATAAGATCAAGTGGCAGAGGGATGACCTCACATGGTTGTCTTTGGTGAATTTAATTGAAACTTCTTCACAGTTTGGTCACACTGAAGATCTTTATTTAATCTGCCAATCATTTTATATGGGTTTGGGTTACTTAGTAGTTTTCAAATGTTTTTAGTCTTAAAATAATTTCCTTAAGAATTCCATAACCTGGGGCACCGGGGGGGCTTAATCAGTTAAGTGACTGACTTTGACTCAGGTCATGATCTTACAGTTTGTGGGTTCAAGCCCCACAGTGGGCTCTGTGCTGACAGCTCAGAGCCTAGAGCCTGCTTCAGATTCTCCCTTTCTCTCTGCCCCTCCCCCACTCATACTGTGTCTCTCTCTCAAAAATAAATAAACATTTTAAAAACTAAGAAAAAGAACTCCATAACCCTTACAGATTTTTAATTTGACATATAATTGCTTTTCATAATGTACTGGTGGCAAATAATACAATTTATGTGTGTTATAAACATTGACATTTTCAATTCAGTTATACCACTTTTTAAATATATACGACTAAGGGGCACCTGGGTAGCTCAGTTGGTTAAACATCTGACTTCAGCTCAGGTCATGATCTCATGGTTTGTGAGTTCCAGACCCACACTGGGCTGGCTGCTGTCAGCACGAAGCCCACTTAGGATCCTCTGGCCCTTTCTCTTTCTGCCCCTCCACTTCTCGTATGTGCTTTCTCTCTCTCTCTCAAAAATAAATAAACCAGGGCACCTGGGTGGCTTAGTCAGTGATTTCAGCTTAGATCATGATCTCATGGTTTGTGGGATCCAGCCCTGCGTTGGACTCTGCACTGGCAGTGTGGAGCTGCTTGGGATTCTCTCTCTCCTATCTCTCTACCCCTCTCCCTGCTCACCCTCTCTCCCTCTCTGTTTCAAAATAAATAAATAAACCTTAAAACAAATAAAGAAACAGAAAAAATATATGTACATATATACATACACATATATATACTTATATGTATATATACATACATATAAGTGAATATAAAAGACATAGCATTCAATTACATACTTAAGACCATTAAAAACTACATTATAGTAAAATTTATTAAAGTCAGAATTTGTAGTTTTCACGTTCGTGTATTTCTATCCCAATCTCCCCACAAAGTTTTATCCTACTGCAATATATTTTTAAGCTTGATAGACTTATTAATCACATCACAAGTCTCTGCAGTTTATATGTGTGTATGTATATCTGTGTGTTTGCAGGTCTCTGAATTTTGAAAATTTCTACAGGATTAAAATCATTATGATGATTCTAAACAATTGATCAAAAACATATGATCAATTTTGATGATTATTAAAAATAAAATATATTGGAAATGTATCTCAACATGATATTGGACTGCTAAACATTGTTTTATTTATACATAAATGAATACTTAGTAGAATGAAGTAGTGTTCAGCATGTGTCTATATTGTTTTATGGATTTGACATTTGCAAATACTTTTTCTTCTAAGATGCAGATGGAAATGGAAGAATTTAGTTATTCAATAACATAATTTTTACTTCCTTTTAGTTATATATCTAAAATCATAGAGTTGTATATCATAAAAACTTATTTTTATTGATCTAAAAACTCTTTCGGGTTTTCTGAAAGCAAAGAATTCAAAGCAGCTTAACTGGCAAAATGATTTGTTAGTTATCAGGGTTATTTAGTTTCTGTCTCAGAAAAGTGTGCCTAATATCTTTTTAAGAAATTCAGCAATGATTATTGAGGATGCTTGCTATTTTTTCAGTTAGTGGCATTGTATTTAATCCAGTATGATCAGAAAAGGATGAAATAATGGAAATGTTAAAACTCTACTGTACCTTTGTCAATGCAGTTTTTAAACAAACTGTATTTATCTTATCACGTGCTTTAAATTTATTTGCATCAAATCCTTGAACTATATATTTAACTCAACTTATGAGATACAGAGTGACTAGCAAAGCCAATTCTTATCATAAATTCAATCAACCAGACAAGATTCACATTCTGTCAGAAAGAGTCTAATTTTGTTTTTAACACAAATAATTATTCTTAATATGCATTATTGTGACTACCACCTACATTCTGAATTAAATTCTAAAATAGATGAGTAGACAGATAAGGCACAAATCTTTCCACAAGTTTGCTACCTAATTAAAACAAAGTGCTGCCTCCTCTGGTGTTTCTTAGTGATACCTTCTTTGCTTCATTCTTTTGGGCCTCTTCCTGAGGTGATGCATTCTTTGATAGAGATGGTAATAGAAGATGCTAGGTCATTAAATGCTTATTATAATTTTTTCCACCAGTCTCTTCTGATACATTTAGATTGAGAATATCCTTAATCTAAACAACAGTGCAAAATCCAATTTTTAATGTCACACTTTCCCATTAACAAAAGTTTATATGACAGGAAAGATTAAGAAGTTTGCCACACATTAAGGGTATATTGATTAAAGGAACCAACCAGTGGTCATTGACACCAACTTTTTCCATCTTCCACTTGTGTGTCTTGCTATATTAAAGTTTTTACATTTTTTTATTGTGGAAGTTTTCAGATTTACAAAAGTGGAGAAAGTAATATAACAAACCCCACCTATCTATTTCCAGCTTTGACAATTAACAACACAGAGTCAATCTTGTTTTATCAACACACCATCCATTTTCCCCATCCCTGAATTCTTTTGAAGCAAATCCCAGATATCACATAATGTCTTCTTTGAATATTTTATTATGTGTCAATTAAAAATAAAGACACTTAAAATTTTTTTTAACATTTATTTATTTTTGAGAAACAGAGAGAGACAGACTATGAGTGGGAGGAAGGGCATGGAAAGAGGGAGACACAGAATCCCAAGTAGGCTCCAGTATCCACTTGGCCAGCACAGAGACCCACACAGGGTTCTAACCCACATACTGTGAGATCATGACCTGAGCTGAAGCCGGACCCTTAACCAGCTGAGCCACCCAGG